>NW_004443952.1:3754417-3791476 GCF_000243295.1 Trichechus manatus latirostris | reverse complement strand
GCTCTACGTTCTCTGACAGTTTTCTCACTCCATTTGGTGCTTGGCTGAGTTCTTTATCTCTTCATTTGATGTTTTAGGGTTTCAGGATTGTTGTTTTCTCTGTTCGGCTTAGTTTTTCGGATCTTTGCTGTGGAGGGATGGCGTGGTGCTTCTGCCTAGAGTGCCATTTTGCCGGAAGTCCTCTGGTATCCTAAAATTTTTATGTTTAAATGTAATTTACATTAATGAAGTATTGTGTGGTTTATGTACTGTTTTCAAATGTATTATCTCGTTTCATAGTTACAACAACCCTCCAAGGTAAGTATTGTCATCTCTAACTTAAAGAGGAGGAAATTGATGTTCAGAAAATTTGAGGTACTTGCCCAAGTTCATCATTTTTGAGACATGGCTATAACTTAAGCCCACATGTTCTGAGCACAAATTCACTGTAAGGCTCTATGATTCTTATTCTGAAATGCAGCTATAAAGTCAGTGGATGTCAAATTCCTAGGACTATTCGACTTTTAAAAGACATTCAAATCTCCAAAGTCTTGAAAGAAAGAGATATATGAATCTGTCGTGTTAAAAAATCAGGGACCTCCAAGGATTGGCTAAGGACTTCTTTTTGGCTTGGCTGCCTTTCCAAGTGCCCTAACCCTTAGTGTGAGGGCAGCTACTAACTGTGCTTAGGATAGCCTGCTGGAGAAACTGACCAGTCTCATTCTACTGTCCAAATAGAAAGAAACACAAAAAAGTAAACATGCAAGACAAATGGCCAGTCAACCTTTTTCTGGGGGACTGGGGATGGGGAAGGCTATAAAGAAGTCGTTTATCATTTTAAAAGTGGCTCTGTCCCTTTAAATGCAATCCGTACTGACTTATGACTTCAGCGACCCTTCTTGATTACTGCCTGTTGCCTTTCATTATCACCATGGAAACAGCACTGTTGCCAGCTGTGTGCTTGGTGATGGGGTGGAGGCAGTGCTGTTGGCTGGGGACAAGAGGCTAGTGCATGTGGGACTCTGGATTTACAGGAGTTTTTTGCAAGAGGAGAGAAATGGTGAGGACATGGCTCTTTCCCTCCCACAGAAAGCCTCTAGATGGGGTGTAGTCCAGAGGGGAGTATAGAACAGATGGTCTCAGTGCCCTTGTCTCTCTCTGGAAAGGAAATAAAATGAGATCAGAAGCACTCTAGTCTGGAAGATAATCCACCAGGCAGCAGAAGGCATGAGGAAGGGGCAAACTGCGTGCAAATTTCATTAACACAATTTCTCATGGAGACTCTTCAAACCTGTGAGCCAATCTTCTCAGCTGCCTCATTCCTAAGCCTCCAGGGTGTGACTGCTCCAAGGGTTATCTGCAAAGTCCACCCAGAATCTTCCTTCTTGACTTGGTCTCAATTCTATTCCTATCTCCCTTCTAATTTGCTTTTCTGCCCCCTCTTCGCTCCTTCCCAGATTTGCCCCTTAACCTTTTCTTATGCCTGCATATGTCTCTCAGTTCATTTCTAATTAATGATTCTAACAAGTTAGACTAGGAAGAAAAGGAGAAATTATCTATCCCAACCTCCTCCTGTTACAGATGAGAAAACTGACATCCAGACTTGTTTCAGGAACTTGCCAAAGCCACACAGAGAGCCCTTGGTACCCAAATCCAAGTCTTCTAATTCCCAGCCCAGTGCTTCTTCTACCGCATGTGTTGCTTACTCATATTTTTTCCCTCTCTACTTGGGCTAATTCTCTGCCATGCAAAAGTATAGTCAAATCTCAACTCTCCAGGCTGATTATTATTTAGCGCACAGTAATCCTTGCTTTCCCAGAATGTCTCTTTCTGCAGAACTTGGTTTGCTCCAGAGGCATTATAAGATTCATCCTCATGAGATATTTTGGAGGGAGGGGAGCAGGGAGAGGATGCCTTACTCAGTTTCTACTTTATTTAGAGTGAATGTTAAATCCCAGGACATGGAATGGCTTGAAATGGGCATATAAAAATGGGTAGGAAAATCAGAATTATCACTCTGCGCTGCTGAACTCTGCTTGGGCTGCAGGCTTCTGGGGAAATGAGAGACATCATTTCCAGGTTTACTGCAAATGAATATGTTTCACACAAACATCATTTGGTTAGCAAATTTTTTTTTTTTTTACATGTGACATTTATATTCAACTTTTACAATCTCTGGAGAATACCCACAGTCTATCTATGCATAGTGGTAAGATAGAGGCAGGTTGGTGAAGTGAAACGTGTACTGAACTTGGAGACTGCTGCTCAGGATAGCTGTCCTGGTTCTGAAGCTGAGCTCATTATAAAGCTGCAATCGATCCTCTTCCCCTCCCGGGACCTCTGTGCTCTTGTTTGTGACTTCAGGTTGTGGGTTAGGGTTATTCCCTAGAAGAGCCTCTCAAACTACAGTATAATAGTAGAGATAACAGCAGAGGCAGAAATTTCTACCTTTTATTGAGCCCTACTATGTACTCTCACCTTAGATGTTGGTCAGTTTGTCGTGCTATAGTGGCTTGTGTGTTGCGGTGATGCTGGAAACTATACCATCAATATTTCAAATACCAATAGGGTCACCTGTGGTGGACAAGTTTCAGCAGAGTTTCCAGACTAAGAGAGACTGGGAAGAAGGACCTGGAGATTTACTTCTGAAAAAAATTGGCCAGTGTAAATCTTATGAATAGCAGCAGAACATTGTCTGGTATAGTGCCAGAAGATGAACCCCTCAGATTGGAAGGCACTTAAAATATGCCTGGGGAATAGCTGTCTTTTTCAAAGTAGAGTTGACCTTAATGACTTGGATGGTGTCAAGCTTTTGGGACTTTCATTTGCTAATGTGGCACAATTCAAAATGAAAAGAAACAGCTACAAACATCTGTTAATAATGGGAACATGGAAAGTATGAGGTATGAATCTAGGAAAATTAGAGGTTGTCAGAAATGAAATGGGACACATAAAGATCTATATCCTAGGCGTTAGTGAGCTGAAATGGGCTACTATTGGCCATTCTGAATCAGATAATTATATGGTCTACTATCATGGGAATGGCAGATTGAAGAGGAATGGAGTCGCATTTATTATCAAAAAGAACATTTCAAGATCTATCCTGAAGTACAACTCTGTCAGTGATAGGATAATATCCATAAGCCTACAAAGAAGACCAGTTAATACAACTATTATTCAAATGTATACATCAACCTCTAATGCCAAAGATAAGGGCATTGAAGGTTTTTACCAACTTCTGCAGTCTGAAATCGATCAATCACACAATCAAGATGCAGAGATAATTACTGGTGACTGGAATGTGAAAGATGGAAACAAAGAAGAAGGATTGGTAGTTGGAAAATATGGCCTTAGTGATAGAAATGATGCCAGATATTGTATGATAGAATTTTGCAAGACCAATGACTTATTCATTGGAAATGCCTTTTTTCAACACATAAAGGATGACTATACACATGGACCTCACCAGATGGAATACACAAGAATCAAATCGACTACATTTGCAGAAAGACATGATGGAAAAGCTCAATATCATCAGTCACAACAAGGCCAGGGGCTGACTGCAGAACAGACTATCAATTGCTCATATGCAAGTTGAAGTTGAAGTTGAAGAAAATTCAGACAGGTCCAAGAGAGCCAAGAATGACCTTGAGTATATCTCACCTGAATTTAGAGACCATCTCAATAATAGATTTGATGCATTGAACACTAGTGACCGAAGACCAGGTGAGTTGTGGAATCACATCAAGGACATCACACCCAAAGAAAGCAAAAGGTCATTAAAAAGACAGAAAATAAAGAAAAGACCAAAATGGATGTCAGAACAGACTCTGAAACTTACTCTTGAACATTGAGTAGCTAAAGAAAAAGGAAGAAATGATGAAGTAGAAGAATGGTGAACAGAATATTTCAAAGGGCAGCATGAGAAGACAAAGTAAAATACTATAATGAAATGTGCAAAGACTTTGAGTTAGAAAGCCAAAAGGGAAGAACATGGTCAGCATTTCTCAAGCTGAAAGAACTGAAGAAAAAATTAAGCCTCGAGTTGCAATAATGAAGAATTCTATGAGAAAAATACTGAATGACACAGAAAGCATCAAAAGGAGATGAAATTAATACACATAGTCACTGTACCAAAAAGAATTGGTCGACATTTAGCCGTTTCAGGAGGTAGCATATGATCAAGAACCGACGGTACTGAAGGAAGAGGTCCAAGTTGCACTGAAAGGAATGGTGAAAAGTAAGGCTCCAAGAGCTGACGGAACACCAACTGAGATGTTTCAACAAGCAGATGCAGCACTGGAGGTGCTCACTTGTCTTTGCCAAGAAATTTGGAAGACAGCTTCCTGGCCAACCAACTGGAAGAGATCCATACTTGTGCCCATTTCAAAGAAACATGATCCAAAATAATATGGAAATTATCAAACAATATCATTAATATCACACACAAGTAAACTTTTGCTAAAGATCATTGAAAAGCAGTTGCAGTAGTACATTGACAGGGAACTGCCAGAAGTTCAAGCCAGATTCAGAAAAGGATTTGGAAGAAGGGACATCATTGCTGATGTCGGATGGATTTTTGCTGAAAGCAGAAAATACCAGAAAGATGTTTACCTGTGTTTTACTGACTATGCAAATGTATTAGACTCTGTGGATCTTAATAAATTATAGATAACATTGTGAAGAATGGGGACTCCTGAACACTTAATTGTGCTCATGAGGAACCTGTACATAGACCAAGAACAAGAAGAAGAAGATTTGAACAGAACAAGGAGATTCTGTGTGGTTTAAAGTCAGGAAAGGAGTGCATCAGGGTTGTACTCTTTCGCCATTCTTATTCAATCTGTATGCTGAGCAAATAAGCTGTGAAGCTGGACTGTACGAAGAAGAACACAGCATCAGGATTGGAGGAAGACTCATTAACAACCTGCAACATGCAGATGACACAATCTTGCTTACAGAAAACGAAGCTGACTTAAAGCAGTTATTGATGAAGACCAAAGACTACAGCCTTCAGTACTGATTGCACCTCAACATAAAGAAAACAAAATTCCTCACAACTGGACCGATGAGCAACATCAAGATAAATAGGGAAAATATTGAAATTGTCAAGGATTTCATTTTATTTGGATCCACAATCAATGTCCATGAGAGCAGCCAGCAGGAAATCAAATGACGCATTGCATTGGGCAAATCTGCTGCAAAAGGCCCCTTTAAAGTGTTGAAAAGCAAAGATGTCACTTTGAGGACTAAGGTGTGCCTAACCCAAGCCATGATATTTTCAATTGCCTCATATGCATGTGAAAGCTGGATAATGAATAAGGGAGACCGAAGAAGAATTGATGCCTTTGAATTATGGTGTTAGTCAGGAATACGGAATATACCATAGACTGCCAGAATAACGAACAAATCTCTCTTGGAAGAAGTACAGCCAGAATGCGCCTCAGAAGGGAGGATGGCAAGACTTCGTCTCATGTACTTTGGACATGTTATCTCTAGGGACCAGTCCCTGGAGAAGGACGTCATGCTTGGTAAAGTAGAGGGTCGGTGAAAAAGAGGAAGACCCTTAATGAGAAGGATTGACACAGTGACTGCAACAATGGGCTCAAGCACAACAACCATTGTGAGGATGGTGCAGGACTGGGCAATATTTTGTTCTGTTATGTATAAGGTCATTATGAGTTGGAGCTAACTTAGGGCACCTAATAAAAATAATAACCACTATGTACCCAGGGACTCTGCAGACATCATTACCTATTAATGCTTACACCCTCTTGCATGGGTATTGTCGTTTCATTTTAGAATAAGTTCTCGTTGATGTTGTTAGGTGCCGTAGAGTCTGTCCCTCACTATGGCAACCCCATGCACAAGGGGACAGGATGCTGCTTTGTCCTGCACCATCCCCGTGATCTGTTACAGATCAAATGATGTGATCCATAGGGTTTTCATGTCTGATTTTCAGAAGTAGATCACCTTGCCTTTCTTTCTAGTGTGTCTTAGTCTGGAAGTGCCACTGAAACCTGTTCAGTATCACAGTAACATACAAGCCTCCAGTTACGGACAGATGGGTAAGGACTGTGCATGAGGTTCATTGGTCAGGAATCAAATCTGAGCCTTCTGCATAGAAGGTGAGAATTCTGCCACTGAAACAGCACTTCCCTCTCAGCAATAAATACATGGATTCAAAGAGGTTAAGGCACTTGCCTTGGGTTGTTACATTCTAATTTAAACAGCAGAGACAGGATTCATACTCAGGCTTGTAAAGTCAACACCACTTCCTCAAATAACACTGTCTTTGAATGTTCTATAACTTTGTTTTCTTCTCTGACGTCTTCAAAGCTGCATGATCACTTATTCAATATGCATTTACTGGATGCCTAATATGTGCAGCTTTCTAAGGAGCTGGTGATGCCTGTTGCCAGCGAGTCGATTCCGATGCATAGAGACCCTATGATACAGCGATGAACAGAAGAAACAAATGACCTGTCACCTGAAGCTCACCCTCTAGGGGGAAGAATGTGACAGGTAGGGAATAAAAAGGACAGAGTCTTGAGAAGAGAAAGTTTGTCTTGTTTAAGGAACAAGTAGAGTGGGAATAAAACAGGAATGAACCCTAGTGAGCAAGGAAGAGGATGTCAGGTGATATGGTAAGAGGGGTGTACAAGGGCTAGATATGTACAACCTTGAAGGCATTGTAAAACCATTGGACCCCATTTTAAGTGTGAGATGAAATCAAAAAGATTGAAGCATATATAACTGGAAGTACTTTTGTGGATATACACCTGGAGTCCATGAATGGTGCAAACTTTTAACTGCTTGGCTGCTTAACCGAAAGGTTGGAGGTTCAATTCCACCCAGAGGTGCCTTGGAAGAAAGGTCTGGTAATCTAATTCCAACAAATTAGCCATTGAAAACCCTACTGAGGACAGTTCTGCTCTGACACACATGGGGTCGCCATGAGTTGAAATCGACTTTTTTGTTTCTTTGTTTATTTGCTTGTTTTATTGAGGAGCCTGAACTCTCTGGAGTATATATATGGAATAGTTTTAATTTTTCCAACAACTACCTCAACAATACTAAAGGAAAATCTCCTTAATAACATTTTGACCATGTTCCTTTACTTCTTAAACTCTTCCAGATATTAGAACACTTTTTTAATTATATTTAATTCTTAATCCCAGTCATGTCAATGTTAATCTCAAAAGTTCATCCAGGTTTTTTCTTCCTTATCTCCTCAGTACAGACTAAACCTGTCCAAGGCTCTAGTGCAGGGGTTGACAAACTTTCCTGTAAAGGGTCAGATAGTAAATATTTTAAGCTTTACAGGCCATGTGGTCTCTGTTACAGCTGGCCTGTACTCAGCTCTGCTGTTGTAGTGCAAAAAGAGCTACAGACAATATATAAATGAATGTGTGGCTGTATTCTAATATAACTTTATTTAAAGACGCTAAAATTTGAATTTCATACAATTTTCACATATTACAAAATTTTATTATTTAAAAAAAAATTTGTCCCCAACCATGAAAAATGTGAAAGACATTCTTAATTTATAAGCAAAACAAACAGGTGGCAGGCAGGATTTGGCCCATGGGCCATAGTTTGTAGATGCCTGCTCTAGAGATGGGGAGTTAGGGGAGGTGTATGGAATATTCTACACTATTTATTGTTGTTGTTAGGTGCCATTCCTGCTCATAGCAACCCCATGTACAACAAAACAAAACACTGCCTGGTCCCGCACCATCCTTGTAATCGTTGCTATTTTTGAGGTCATTGTTTCAGCCACTGTGTCAATATATCTTGTAGAGAGTCTTCCTCTTTTTTGCTGACCCTGTACTTTACCAAGCATGATGTCCTTCTCCAGGGACTGGTCCCTCCTGATAACGTGTCCAAAGTATGTGAAGCGAAGTCTCGCCATTGTTGCTTCTAAGAACATTCTGGCTGTACTTCTTCCAAGACAGGTTTGTTCATTCTTCTGGCAGTCCGTGGTATATTCAATATTCTTCACCAGCACCATAATTCAAAGGCATCAATTCTTCTTTGGTCTCCCTTATTCATTATCCAGCTTTTTCATGCATATGAGAAGATTGAAAATACCATGGCTTGGGTCAGGCTTACCTTAGTCCTCAAAGTGACATCTTTGCTATTTAACACTCTAAAGAGGTCTTTCGCAGCAGATTTTCCCATTGCAATGCATCATTTGATTTCTTGACTGCTGCTTCCATGGATGTTAACTGTGGATCCAAATAAAATGAAATCCTTGACAACTTCAATATTTTCTCTGTTTGTCATGATGTTGCTTACTGGTCCAATTGTGACGATTTTCTATTTTTTTTATGTTGAAGGTCTCCTGTCTGGTGAGCAAGGCTGGAGGAGAGAAAAGTCTTATGTGACAGTTCCTGGTCATTTTCTTATATTCTTCCTCAGACTAACACTAAATGGGAGGAACAGCAACTTTCAATGCCCTATCCATATCCCCTCTGCCCTTATCTTTTTCATGCAAGCCAGCTGACTTCCAACGGCCGGTACATATATTCCTTCTCTTGAGGGCTTTCCTGACTGCCAGTCTCCTCTTCCTGTGCAGTAGCAGGCTGGGAGTGTTGGGGAATTCATATCTCCTAAGAGAATCCCTCAAGCAATGACTGACAGGAGCTGGTGGATAAAAAACCAAGCTCCCTGTCTTCTTAGGACAATTCTGAGGTGTGTTTTCCACATTGACCCTGGAGTTCCCATGAAGGATTTAGTTCCAGTTGTACTCAGTGGTAATTTGCTGGATAACACACTTGTTATTGGTTGCCCCCTACCCTTGTCTCATTTCCTCACTCCCATACAGGTGTTTTTTAGGGTCACCTCCCTAATAAACTACTTGCATTGAACCCTTGTCTCAGGGCCTGCCTCTAGGGGAACTCAAGCCAAGATAATGGGCATCCAGACCCTCTGAGTCAGACAGTGTCCAATGCTACCCCCCTCTTGGGACAACACATGGGTGGGTACTTTGAAGGTCTCTAATTTGTGTCTCTATATAAGGTTAGAAGTAAGTAAATGTTGTCTTCAATTATCAGAGTTATATCACTGAGAGGAAGGATTTGATTTAAAACCAGTGGCTCTAGAGGGCAGAAATGGAGTCATAAAACAAAAGGCATGCAAAGATATAGCTCAGGTAAGGAAGAGTTCAGATAAGGAAACTCACTGTTTTATACGGTGAGTTCCTAGTCAGTGGAGATGTCCAAATGAGATTTGGCTGGTAAACTCTTGATAGGGATATTAAAGAGTATCCAATCATCTGACTGAGGTTAAACTGGCAAATGCTTTAATGTCTCATCACACTCTTACATTCCTGGATCCTGGGATTAAATATAGAAGTCCTGAAGCACTGGTAAAGGCAAACAAACCAAACTTTAGGAATTGATGTACAACAGAAAAGAATCTTTATCCAAGTCGTGATGACAGAGTTTGGCAAATGGTCCTTTAGCCAAAACCTCACACTGGTTTCACAGGATAGTTTCCTATGGTTCTAAAAATTGTTGATGTAGAGAGTAGTAACTCACAGTCCAACCTGACACCTCTTCATACCTGCAGAGAAATTGATCAGTAGTTGGACAACCGTAATCTCCCCCAAGAAGAATTGCGACACAATTATCTTGCTCTCCAGTGCCTCTTTATTTCCTTCTTCCTGGAGAAAACTGTGGGCAAAAAGTAAAATATGTTATTGCTCTCAAATTCATGTCAAATATTTATTGGTGTAATTCTCTAGTTATCACCACCAATTACAAACCCTGGTCACGCAGTAAATCTTATTAGTGTCACACTCTTTGAAGAGACCAGTCTGACTTGGACACTAGGTTAGTAGGAATATTTTATTCCCTAGAGAATAGGATTTTAAATTTTCATCTGGGAACTGGCAGAGGTGATGGAGATCAGGAGATGTCCAGAAAGTACCAGAAAGAGAATGAATCATTTAGAGTCTTCAGCTTCAGAGTTGTGGTGGGGAATGATGGGACTAGCATATAGGCTATGGTGTCAGCTAACCAGAGTTCTAATCTCAATTTTGTTCCTAATTCCTTGAGTGATAATAGGCAAGTCAGTTACCTTCACTGACTTTCAATGTTTTCGTCTGTAAAATGAAGAGATTTTACCAGGGATTATTAATGTCACCTCAGCTTTCAAGTTGTGTGATTTCCAGCTGAATTTATTATTATTCTTTTCCTGAGTAATTTTTCTATGCATTTACACAGTAATCTGACATAAATACATACATAACACACACACACACACACACACACACACACACACACACACACACGTATATCTGTATATGTCATTGTTAGGTGCTTTTGAGTCAGTTCCGATTCACAATGACCCTGTGTACAACAGAACAAAACACTGCTCGGTCCTGTGCCATCCTCACAATCATTGTTACGCTTCAGCCCATTGTTGCAGCCACTGTGTCAATCCATCTCATTGAGGGTCTTCCTCTTTTTCGCTGACTGTCTACTTTATCAAGCATATATATATATACACACGTATGTGTATATATACATATATATATAGACACACATATATATACATATATATATATAAAAAGAGAGAGAGCGAGCTCTGGTGGCACAGTGCTTAAGCGCTTGGCTGCTAACTGAAAGATTGGTAGTTTGAACCCACCAACTGCTCTGTGGGAGAAAGCTGTGGTAGTCTGCTTCCATAAAGATTACAGCCTTGGAAACTCTATGGGGCAATTCTACTCTGTCCTATAGGGTCACTATGAGTTGAAATTGACTTGACAGCAATGGGATACACATGCACGCACACACAAACACACACACACACACACACACATATATATAGATGTCTATGTTTACACATGCCTGTAGGTGGGTGTTTGTGTGCATAAGAATGTACACGTATAAATAAACATACACAATCATATGTATATATGTCTACACACGTGTGTGTGTTTGTCCATGTATATGTCTATATGTATAAAAAAGTAAGAAAGGAGACTCAGAAACACGCGGCAGAGACGTACAATGTCAAGGCAGGTGAAAGATGGGGAAACAAGTTGCTCTACTTGCATCAGTTGAAGAAGGCTTCCTGGAGGAAGTAAAATTTTATTAGCTATTTGACTAAGAAATTCTGAAAACTGTATAGATTGCAAAGGACTTGAATGGACATTTCACCAAAGAAGATATACAAATGGCCAACAAGCACATGAAAAGACTCTCAGCATCATTAGTCATTAGGGAAATGCAAATCAAAACCACAATGAGATACCACTTCACCTCTTGTCTTAGCTAGTGCTGCTATAGCAGAAATACCACAAATGAAATCTTTAAAAAACAGAGATTTATTCTCTCACAGTCTAGGAGGCTAGAAGTGTGAATTCAGGGTGCCAGCTCCAGGTGAAAGCTTTCTCTCTGTTGGCTTTGGAGGAAGGTCCTTGTCATCCATCTTCCCCTGGGTCTAGGAGTTTCTCCGCACTGGAACCCCAAGTCCAAAGGACATGCTCCTCTCCTGGCTCTGCTTGCTTGATAGTAATGAGGTCCCTCTCCTCTCTGCTCAATTCTCTCCTTTATATCTCAAAAGGGATTGACTCGAGATATGGTCTAATCCTGTAGATGGTGTCCTGCCTCATTAACATGACTGCCTCATTAACATCATAGAGGTTAGGATTTACAACACATAGGATAAATACATCAGATCACAAAATGGAGGACAACCACACAATACTGGAAATTGTGACCTAGCTAAGTTGACACACATTTTTGGGGGACACGATTAAATCTATAACACTCTCTAAAATAGCTATGACTGAAAAAAAGGAAAACAACAGGTATTGATGAAGATGTGGAGACATTGGATCCCTCTTCCATTACTGGTGGGAATGTAAGATGGTGCAGCCACTTTGGAAAACATTTTGATGGTCCCTTAAAAAGTTAAACATGGAATTACCATAAGACCCAGAAATTTCACTCCTAGATGTATAACCAAAATGATTGAAAGCAGGAATGCAAACAAAAACATGTATGCAAATGTTCATTGAAGCACCATTCATCAACAGATGAATGAATAAACAAAATGTGGTATATACATACAATGGAATATTACTCAGCTATAAAGAAAAATGCAGTGCTGATACATGTTAAAACAGAGATGCCCCTTGAAAACATTATGCTTATCAACATAAATAAGTCACAAAAGGACAAATATTGTACTATTCCATTTAAATGAAATATCTAGAAGAAGAAAACCAATAGAAACTAAAGTTCATTAGTGGTTACCAGGGCAGGAGGGACGGGGCACTGAGTTCCTGTTAAAGGAGATGAAAAAAATTGGAAATGGACAGTGATGATGGTTGCACAACATGATGAACATAAATAATGTCACTAGATTGTGTACATAAAAAATGTTGATGTATTGATGGTGGTGATAGTGAGGTGATAGTCACATCGTCATGTTGACTTAGTGTCCTCTTAAAAAAAATTGGCCCACTCAGATACAAGTCTAGTCTCAAGATATTCTCACTATCACAAAGAATATCTTGAGACTAGACTTGTATCTGAGTGGGCCAATTTTTTTTAAGAGGACACTAAGTCAACATGACAATAGGCATGGGCAGACATTTTCATTTGGATTAGAAGAGTAATTCAATATTGTGTTTAAGCAATTTGTTCTGCTGAGTGTTTATTTTGACCCAGGCACTAGAAATACCAAAATAAATAAGATGTAGTTGCTGCTTTCAAGAAGCTGACAGCGTGATGAGCGATAAAGATGGAACAAAAAGTTCAATTATTAAAATGTGTACTAAGCTCAGAGTAGCAAGGAAGGAGGAGAGGAGAAAAGAAACACAAAAAGAGCAAACAACATAAAAAAGCTTAATGGCAAGTAATAGAGACAACTGATTGAGTGCAGGGGCCATAAGGAATCGATGTTGATGAGTATGAAATGAGGAACAAATTGTGGCTAAAGGGAGGTTGGAAATGTCAGATTGTGAACGCTTTAAATGCTATGTTAAGGATATTGAAGTTTATCTTGTTTTTATGCAGAGGACTGACAAGGTCTTATTTTGCATCTATTGGAGGAAAATTTGGAGGTACACCAGACTGGAAATAGGGAGACAGAGGCTATTCCAATAGTCCTGATAGAAGAGGTAAGAGTCTGAACACAGATATCAAAGTAGGGCAGGAGAGAAGAGGGCTGTATTAGTTTCTTAGGACCGGGGTAACAAATTGCCACAAACGTAGTGGCTTAAAACAACAGAAATTTATTTTCTAGACAGTTCTGGAGGCCAGAAGTCCGAAATTGTTGGAAAGCCTCTGGGAGAGAATCTGTTCCTTGCTTTTTTTAGCTTCTGGTGGCTCCTGGTACTCTTTGGCATTCCTTGACTTGTGGCTGCATCACTGGAGTCTCTGCCTCTGTCTTCACATTGCTTTCTCTTCTGTGTGTCTCAAGGCTCTGTCTTATGAGGATACTTGTGAGAGCGTTTAGTTCTCACACAAACAATCCAAGATAATCTTCTTATCTCAAGATCTTTAACTTGGAGGGCTCCTAGCTGTAGCCTCCCCTCTACCACCCCCTTCACCCGCCTGGCGCTTCCTCTCCGCCTACCGTGCTCCTGCTGTCCCCCGCTCCAGCCCCTGGAGCCGTTGTGCCAGCCCCTCTCCCAGCCATGGGGTACCTGCTGAGCCTGGTGCGCCTCTCTATTCTCCTGCGCATCCAGCCCAACCACACTCCGGTCTTCTTCAAGGTGGACGGGCAGCACTTCTGCCAGAACTGCACCATCAAGCTGCTCACCGGCTCCTGCTACAATGTGGAGGTGAAGATTAAGCCCATAACGCAACAAGCCCAGAGCATTTCCATTGGTAGCATGCTTGTCTCGCTGGGACTGAAGTCTAAAGAACCTGATGGAGACAGAATTGTTTATACGGGCATATATGACACAGAAGGTGTGGCCCCAATCAAGAGTGGAGAATAGCAGCCCATCCAGGTCACCCTGCCGTTCACGGATATTGGGATCTTTCAGACGGTGTGGCAAGTCAAGTTCTACAACTGCCACAAGCGAGATCATTGCTAGTGGGGAAACCCTTTCTCCGTCATTGAATACAAATGCAAGCCCAAAGAGACACCTGGTCTCATGTGGGTGAACAAGGAGGCCTTTCTCTTGTTCTTTCTGATGTTGCCGGACAATTTCTTCAGAAATCTGCCTTTAGGTAAACCAGCACAAGCCTTATCCAAGGCATGCCACGCCATTGTTGTTTCCCATGTGGTACTGATGACCTACTAGCTCCAGTTATCATGGAAGTGTAATTTTCCTTAGATGCAATATCCCTGACGTAAAAGATTATGATGCACCACTCCTGAAAAGATTCCTTTCTGTATTATTGTGCTGGTGATCTGGCACCCAGTTGTTCTCAGTCATGCTACTGATTGCTTGACTGGAGCTCAGTAGAAGTGCCAGTATGTCCTACGCTTGTGGTTCCATTGAATGACTATGATAGTTTGTTTCCAAGTTGAGTGATTCCTCCTTTTTTGTTAAATATTTAATAATAATAATGTGTATGGGTTCTCCTACGTGTAATACGGTAACATGTAACTTGCAAAGTTTTCCAACTTTGAAGGCAGACTTTGTGAAGTGAAAACGTAACACAAACAGCCACGAGTGGGGCTCAAGTTTGGCTTCCTATAAACAGCTTTACTTGTTCAGGGAGGGATAATGACAAATGAAAGGATAGATATTTGATCAATAAGTATTTATACCTTATTAAAACTCTTTCAAGTAACTTAAGGTATTCTACTTATGTCCTAGTGGAAATGGGAAAAATCATTGTTGTGGATCACTGCTATATAAGGTTTACCCCTATGGCAAGCTACCACAGTGTTCAAACATGCATACTGATGGCCTTTCCTACACTCGCCTCCCTTGAACTTTGTACAACTGTGTATGGAACTGTAATCAACTTTTTATATTCCTTAATAAAGGCATTGAGAAGCAAGAGGGAAAAAAAGATCTTTAACTTAATCACACTTGCAAAGCTAACTTTTTTCCCCAAATAAGCTGACACAACTTCCAGGGAAAAGGCCATAGACATATACTTGAGGTCACCATTCAGCCCATTAAAAGGGATAACAGTGGAAACATAGAGCGTGGAAAGACTGCAAGATGAAGGAGAATCAGGAGAAAAGTCAAGTCTGATATATAAAATTCTAGCTTGGATAATTGGGTGAATAGGGGTGTCAGCAACTAAAATAGAAAATATCAAAGGAGAGCCAGGTTTGGAAATGAAGATGACGAGTCTTAATTTGAACCTCATGAGTTTAAGTTCCCCTTGGTCGTTCAGATAAAGACTTATGGTTCTGAAGTTAAAATAAGACGTCTGGGCAGGAGACGCTTATATGGGAGCCACTGTCTGTAAATATGCTGGAGAAAGATGCGGCAGTCTGCTTCCATAGAGATTTACAGCCTTGTAAACCCTATGGGGCAGTTCTGCTCTGTCCTGTAAGTCAAAATCAACTCAGTGGCGATGGGTTTGGTTTTGATATCTATAAATAGGAGTCCCTGGGTGGTGCACATGCTCGGCTGCTATCTGAAAAGTTGGAGATTTGCGTCTGCCTAGAGGTGCTTCAGAAGAAAGTCGTGATGATCTGCTTCTGAAAAAAAATCATCCATTGAAAACCCTATGGAGCACAGTTCTACTCTGACACACATGGGATTGTCATGAGTCCAAGCTGACTTGACAGAAACTAGTGTTACGTATAAATAAGTCCAGAGCCAATGAGATCGCACAAAGTGAATGTATGGTAAGGTGAGCAGTAGGTCAAGGATAAAATCTCAGCGAACACCAACTTGTAAGAGGCAGGTGAGGACAAGGAAGAGTAAGAGATTTAAAGTGGGCAGAGAAAAAAATGGTCATGTATGAAATGGGAAGATGAGTTGAGTTCATAGCCACAGAAGCGGAAGGAAAATGAAATATCAAGACCTAATACTCAAATTCTAATAGCCTCCTAATAATAACGTTTGATGTTTCCTGACTGTCAGATCTTTTGATAAGTTCTATACATGCATTACATCCTGGAATCCTCAAAACTTTCCTGTGATGTAGGTGCTACTATTCTACCTATTTATAGACAGGAACTGGGACTCATAGAAGAGAGGTTCTTGATCCAAGATGAAAACACTAACTGGTGGCAGAACTCAGCTTCAAATGCAGGTCTAGATGACTCTACCGTATATGCTCTTATGCACTCCCCTATTGTCTACCTTTTCAAGAATAGCTCAGAGTGGATGGGGGTGGAGGAGGAAGGAGAAGGACATGAATGTAGCAAGTTCACTGGTCTCAGAGATTGCCTGATAAAGGAAAGGCAGAGACTGGATGGTTAATAGATGGTAACTGCAGGTCAGATTACCTTCTAAAGAATATGTGAGACTTAAGTATGTTTATAGCATGAAAGGAAAGGTCTTAAAAGGACTAAAAGGAAAGGGTTAAGTGTAAAAGCAAAGAAGTTATAGGCTGATTACTTCAAGGTTGTTGAAAGGCGGAAGGGGTGTCAAAGGCGCAGGTGGTTGCACTGGCTCTAGAGTCTCAGTTTTCTCATCTGAAAAATGTAGACAATAACCCACCACTTATAAGAGTGTAGTGCGGATCGAATAAAACAAAGTTCTGGGAGCACTTTTAAATTTAATTATCATACTAATCATCGGTTTGTTACAGATTAAGTAAGTATGGTGAAAGGATACAACTCTGACACACACCTTCCCTGCCTGGGAAGTTAGGGTATTTTAAATCACAGCAACTGTGAGTTTTGGGATCCTAACTGGCAGAATACCATGGGTTGCATTCTCCTTGCCTTTGCCTATCTTCTGATGAGAAATAAATCCACCACAGTAAAGTTCCAGCTAAGGATATAGGAGTCAGTAACACTTGCATGTACACAGTGGAGGGAAACAAGGTTGGATTGAGAAGGAGGTGTGCTGGCAAATGTTTGTTGCTGTTGTGTGCCAACGAGCTGATTCCAACTCAAAGTGATCCTATGTTGTTAGGTGATGTCGAGTAGATTTCAACTCACAGCGACCCTATAGGACAGAGTAGAACTGCCCCACAGGGTTTCCAAGGAGTGGCTGGTGGATTTGAACTGCTGACCTTTTGGTTAGTAGCTGAGCTCTTAACCACTGCACCACCAGGGCTCCAGCGATCCTATAGGACAGAGTAGAACTGCCCCACAGGGTTTCTTAGGCTGTAATCTTTACAGGAGCAGATCTCCAGGTCTTTTTTCCCATGTTGCTGCTGGTGGGTTCAAACTGTCAAACTTTTGGTTAGGAGCCAAACACTTAACCATTGTGCTACTTTCAGAGGGAAAAGCCCTTATGTAGCATTTCCTGATGTCCTGGGAAAATATTCCCACCATGGCCAATTTCAAGCTACTAACTGAAAGTGGAGTTGCAAAGAGGTGATTACAAGTAGCTCTTGTGAGGCACCGTAAGTTGGCTCCAGCACACCACTGGTTAGGGATCAAGAAAACAAATAGTTTAGATAGTGAATATTTTAATACCCATTTTAAGAGGCAGAAACAGGGGCTTATCATGGTGGAGAAAGTCTCACCTAGTTTTATAGCTAGCCCATGGGAAAGACATGAAGTTAACAACAGTAGTTGCACGTGCAACATTTTATCTTTCCTCTTGATTCAAGTGTTGAGATTCCAAATCACATAATCTTTCTGTTAACCTCTGAGAAAAATTTTAGGCAACTTTGATTATTTCAATTGCCCTGCCTGGCAGGTGTGTTTGGAGGTTTTCAGTTTTCAATCTTGTTAAAATCCAAGAGGGCCTGAAAGATTTATAAAATCCTTCTTCTCAGTCCAAATTTTGGACCAACTGAGAAATAAATCAAAGAAGTAAGGCAAGCAGAGTTTGAAATACTAACTTCATTATAAAATAAAGTTGATATTGAAAAAATGGCTTAAGCTGTGCAGACATAACCTTCCTAGGACTGAATCCCAGAGTTAGACAGACTTACACACCCAGGCCATGTTGGACCAAGATTGGTCTTTCCTTGTTGAAACCAGTGGCATTGAAGGGCAGAGAAGAACAAGTCCTTCCTGAGAGCAGTTAACTTCTAAGTGGAAGAGAAAGAAGGGGAGGCTCCTACTGTCCAGTTCCTCTTTCTAAGCTCAGTTATCAAATACATCACTCCACTTTCTCTGGTATGGGAATCATATTATTTTTCTAGGGTTGTCATAACGAAGTTCCACAAATTGGGTACTTTATAAGAATGAAAATTTATTATCTCACAGTTTTGGAGTCTAGAAGTCTGAAATCAGAGAGTAGACTGTGCTGATTCCTTCTTAGGGCTCTGATGGACAACCTGTTCCATGCCTTTCTCCCAGCTTCTGGTGATGGCTGAAGATTCTTGGCATCCCTTGGTTTGTAGATGCGTCACTCCAATTCTCCCTCTCTGATCATATGGCTGTATTCCCTCTGTGTGTTTCTATGTGTTTCTTCTTTCTTATAAGGACTCCACTCATATTGGATTAGGACCCTCTCTAATTCAGTATGACATCATATTGATTTAACTGATAACTTGTTCAAAGACCTTATTTCTAATCAAGGTCACAGTAGTGGAGGTTATGACTTCAACATATCTTTTTAGGGGACACAATGCAGTCTATAACAGGAGTTAACACCAATCCCTCTCAAATTCTTCCAAAAAATAGAAAAGGAGAAAACACTTTTAGCTCATTCTGTCAGGCTAGTATTACGCTGATACCAAAGCAAGACAAACACATCACAGAAAAGAAAACTACAGACAAATATCCTTTATGAATATAAATGTAAAAATTCTCTGAAAAAATACTAGCAAACTGAATCCAACAGTATATAAAAAGGATTTATTATACACTATGACCAAATGGGATTTATCCCAGGAATGCAAGGTTGGTTCAGTAAAAGGACTGAACAAAAAAGGATCAATATGAAATCATTACTAGAATAAAAAACAAAACAAAACACATGACCATCGCAATAGATACAGAAAAAACTTTTTACAAAATTCAAACCCTTTCGTGATAAAAACACTCAACAAATTAGAAAAGGGGAGAGAGTAACTGAAAAATGCAAATAGAGCTTCGTCCACATGGGAGGAAACATCATTGAATTGATGAAAAGACTCCTTTATAAAAAAAGAGTGAATTTGGTCAACCTGCCTGATTTCCTGACACTTGCCTGGGAAGGGCCACTCTTGGACATAAAAATTTTTACGACTGGGAGAAAGGAAGAGAAAACTTTTGAAGCAGGCCTGGGTAGATTGCATGGCATAATAGTATTACATAAATCTTTGCTTGAATTCTGGCAATACTACTTACTAGCTTTGTGAATTTGAAAAGGTCTTAACTTCTCTGGGACTCAGCTTCCGCATCTGTAAAATGACTACGGTAATACTTATTTCCCAAGGTTGTCACAAAATCAAGGTTAATATGTGTTAAGAGTCTACCATGGTGTTAGGCTCAGATTAGGCATTACACAAAGGTAGTTTTACTATTACCCATAGACATGGGGAGGATCTTTGCTGGATGGGAGGGGGAGTCAGGTTGGCTGCAGGAACACAAACTTGAGAAGTGGAGTAGGATGGCACTCAAAAGAGAAGAAGGAACTAGAAGTTCTCTCTGGTTTGTTCTTAAGACAATTTGTACAATCTAGGGTAAATCATGAACCTTTACTGGCCTTCCCTTCCCTCAACGGTAAAATAAAATAGGTGGGTTAAGAGATCTTTGGAATCTCTTCTCACACTAAAGTTCAGTGACTTCAATAAGTGGGAGATGGCACAGAAGGAGGGTAGGAGAACATCAAGGACATCCTTTTGAGGATAATTGCAGACCTTGTTGAATACAAGCCCCGATTTGCATACGCCACAGGTAACAAGAGGAAAGAACATCAAGATGACGACACAGTCTTTTTGGCTCTGACAGGCATCCAGATTGTGTCTAATTTTAAATCAGTTTCTGGAGGCCAAAGAGGTGCCTGTGGACAGCTTGGTGATTAATCTTTCAGTACACATAACTCTTCTTGTCATCTCAGTGTGAGGAACGTAAGCACTTCAAGCTCCCTCCTTCAGAGGCGTCAATCTGGCATCTGTCACGAGCATCTGATTCATTATAAAAATATTTAATTCTTCCAAGAAGAATTGGCAGAATGTCCAAAGGGAGAGGAAAAAAATGGCACAGGGGAAATGGAAAGGCATTTTGCAGTTTTCAAGGAGGGCTTCTGCTTGGCTCTGAATCCAATAAATATTTTTAGAAGGAAAGAAAACCCAATGGTTTCCTTTATGATCAACAACACTAGTATCATTTTGGAAAAATCCAGCAGTCATGTTAGTAACCTCTTGGTTGTCTTAGCCTCACAGTTCTCTAAGATTGTCTCCTATGGGGATCTTTATCTCCACTAATCCTTGGTAGTCCTCACACATTCAAAGTCACAGCAAAGGAAGTGTTTATCTTGTAGAACTGTTCTACTTTCAAGATTTCAAACTCATATAGCCCTCTTTCTAATCACAACCTTAAAAGACCTTTGAGAGCTTCCCACACCTGTAGGATAATCTTCAAAGCCTATGCTTTTGGAAATCAATTGTCATCTGCTTCAACTTATCTTCCCTGCGTAAAGACATTTCCATCACTCTGAACTAATCTCGACTCCTGACTTTATGCACCCCTTATTCTGGAATGTCCTTTTTAAATATCTACTTCACAGTTTCTCAACCACAGAACTACTGGAATTTTGAGGCAGATAATTATTTGTTGTGGGGTGCTGTTTGTATATTGTATTATGTTTTGTGACATCCCTGGCCTCTGCCCACTAGATGCCAATAGCACCCGACAATAGTTTCCTCCTTCAGAAGGGCCAATCTGGCACCTGTCACTAGCATCTGATTCGCTATAAAAATATTTAATTCTTCCGAGAGTTGGCAGGATGTCCAAAGGGAGAGAAAAAAAAAAATGGCACAAGGGAGATGGAAAGGCAAACAGTAAAGTCTGCAGATAATGCTAAATGTCCTCTGGTAGTTGGGTGGGGGTCGGGATGGGGAAAGGGGGATTGCGCCTGTTTGTGTACCACTGCATTACTTGAAAAACTTGTAATCAGCCTACAATAACAAGCTTCAACTCTACCTCTTCTGTAGTCCCTTTACTAACTTCTCTAGGCAAGCCAACTCATTTCCTCCCATGACTCTATTATAACTATCGTCATGTCCAAAAATCCATTGCCACCGAGTCAATTCTGACTCATAGCAACCCTAAAGGGCACAGTAGAACTGCCCCATAGGGTTTCCAAGGAGCGGCTGGTGGATTTGAATTGCTGACCTTTATAATTATTTCAGTAGATGATTGTTTCCTCAACTAGACTCCTCTAAGGATCTTGTTTTGTACGTTACTGTAGCCTCATCCTCTAGCATAATACTTGGAAATAGAAATATGGTTGGTCTTCAAAATCTACTAATTTATCTGATATCACTCTTATGAAATTTAAAGAGAAAATCATTTTTTCCATTAAGCAGATACACTTTCTATTGCAAATGACAGAAATATAATTCAAACTGGCCTGGGAAAAACAAGAAATTTAATGGCTTATGTATTTAGAAAATCCTGAGTTGAACTTCAGGCATAGCTGGATCCAGGTGACTAGATTCTGAAAAAGCAAAAACAATACATAATTACTACAGATTATTAGTTCAGGAACTTGAGTGCAGAAGGTGAAGACATTTTAGTGAGCTAGCCCAAACCACAGAGCTAGATTGGGGGTTGAGGATGGGAGAAAATGACAACGTGGATTTGGTTCAGGTTTGCTTTAACTTTGGTTCTCCTAATGCCTCTGTAAGTAGAGTAAAAGATGCATTTGAGATAAGGAATCCGTTTATAGTTGTGGCTCTCTATTATCTCTCTTATCTCTCATAGAAATGTACTCAATGTTCACTTTCATACCCTGTGTAAAGTGCTATGTTTTCCAAGTTGAAGGAACTCAGAACGTGGGATTTTATAATCTCAGCTACTTCACTTCCCAGAACTAACCTAATTTAGGCAATAATTCTGCTATTCATTGATCCATGTCACCCAGACTTAATACCCAGACTCTGAGCCTTGAACTATTCACTGTGCCCGCACTAGATCACTCTACCTCTCTTTACCTGTATAATAGACCTAAGCATTTTAAATTCATGTTCTCTTAGAAGGGAAAGTCTAACCATGGACCACACAGCAGGCTAGCTGGGACTTGAAACTAGGTACTTTAAACCATTGGTGATATGTTTTCTTTTTCATTATATTGCAAATCAAAACTTGATAAACTTCATGCCAGGGCATATTGCAGAAGGGTAGGTAGCTGACTTCCCTGAAGGTTTCTCAGGGATCTGTTGTTGTTGTGTTGTTGTGTGCTGTCCAGTAGATCTAAACACATTGCCGTTGAGTTGATTCCAATCCATAGCGACCTTAGAGGACAGAGTAGAATAGCCTCATAGGGTTTCCAAGTAGGAGCTGGTGGATTTGAACTGTCAACTTTTTGGTTAGCCGTATCACTTAACCATTGTGCCACCAAGGCTTTGTCCAGTAGATCTAGAGGGTTACAATTTGAGGATACCTTATCTGACAGCTCTTACTCAGAACAAGACCTCCAGCATAGACTGGGAAGCACCCAGTGTAGAAGTGTGGCAACCTGGACCTAATCTATCTTGCTGAGACCTTGGTCAAGTCATACAACCACAGAATGTCAGTGCTAGAAAAGATTTTAAACATCATCTGTAGGTCTCTTACTTCTGATGACGTGAATACTTGTCCAGAGAGACAAAGTGGCTGGACCAAAACCTTACAGTGGCAGAATCAGGATTGGAACCAAGATCTGTTAACGCTTTCCATTCACATCAGTATCTCCCTTGATTTCATAGCTTACGTATTATATAGGTATTGCTTTTATCATTCCATTTTTGAGTAGTACCATTTGGATCCAAAATGACCTGACCAAGGTCCTTTAGTAAATACCAAAAACCCATTGTCGTTGAGTCAGTTCTGACTCAGAGTGTCCCTATAAGACAGAGTAGAACTGCCCCATAGGGTTTCCAAGGAGCAGCTGGTAGATTTAAACTGCCAATCTCTTGATTAGCAGCCTGAGCTCTTAACCACTGTGCCACCAGGGCTCCTTTAGTAAGTAGCAGCATTGAAATTAGAACCCTGGAACAGATTTCCCAATTACCAGCCCAGATAGCTACCTGTTAACAAAGTCTATAAAATAAGAAGCTGAAGAATAAGGGGTCTTCCTGTTCTATGATTACTAACCATGACCTCTGCCCAGTGGAGCCTTCCTCAGAAACCATTCAGTGTATCATAGTGAGCTTACTTGAAAGCAGTTTCCTGAGAGTCAAGGCAGATGCACGTTGAAGAAGAGGCCTTTGGGAAAGGCAAGGGATGTTCAGATAACAAGGGTGTACTATGAATCAGTGGTAGTTCGGTGGCAGAATTTTCACCTTCCATGAAGAGACCTGGGTTCTTCCCTAGGTCAGTTCCCAGCCAATGTACCTCATGTGCAGCCACTGTCCATCTGTCAGTGGAAGCTTGCCTGTTGCTATGATGCTGAACAGGCTTCAGAAGAATTTCCGGATTCAGACAGACTAGAAAGAAAGGCCTGCTGATGAACTTCTGAAAATCAGCCAGTGAAAATCCTGTGGGTCACCACGGTCTAATCCACAGGGCTGGGCATCATTCCATTCTATCGCGTACGAAGTCTCCATGAGTGAGGGGTGACTGGATGGCACCTAACAACAGCAACAATGAGTCAGATAGTGTGCTTAGCTTTTTCCTCTCATTGTCTCATTTTATCATCACAATCAGCCGCTGATTAGGTCTTGTCTTGCTTGACAAAGGAAGAAACTGAGCGATGCTGTGATCAGCTCAAGGTCATCCATTCAGTAAGACAGATTCGAATCTGTATGTGGTGCCAAACCTGCCCTCTTCCTCATACTCCCTCTGCACTATTCCATTCCGAGCAGCAGAGTAGGAAAAAAGAAAACCTGATTTCCTTGCTTACTAAAATTTATGTTAAATTCATACACGTCCCTAGCCACTTGTTCACCTCTCTTGTACATTTCAGCCTCAGCTTCCTCAATTTTCTGCATAAAGCTGAAATCAGACTGGAACCCATTTCAGAGCACTCCACTCAGGTTTTCTCTCTGGGCTCTACATTTGTTCTTGTCAAATGGAATATAAGAGATTCCATTGTATCTGTCCCAGACGCAGGTAACAGAGATCTGCTCCCTCTGATCAACCATAAATTCAAGGCTTCTGATGGCTCTATGACCTTTTCAGGTTACATATTTTACAGGGATTTTGGGAAGTTGTGGGGAATACTTTTTAAAATCGAAAATAAATTAAAAGGTCAAGGATGGCTGACTTGAAGGTGTTTATAGTGTTTTGGAAAACAGAAATGGTCTAAGAGTAAAATGTACCTAGGTCCAAATATTGAATTTGTCACTTACTAGTTATGTTACTGTGAGCAAGACCTTCTACCTCTCTGAATTTTTCTCTGTCTCCTCATCTGAAAATAAAGAGAGAGGGAGAGAGAGAATAGTAGTAGAGACCTTATCATTGATATAAGGATAGTAACACACACCTATGACATAGCTGTTTTGAAGAATGAATGATATAAAATATTTTCATACTTAGTACCGACCCATAGTAGGCTTTCAATATATATCAATTACTATCCTACTAGTCAGGGAGGTTTAACATTTTTAAATTTTATTTTTCTCATCTATGAAATAAGGGTAATAATCCTTTCTGGGATTGCAGAGATGTTCAAATGAGATATACAGGAAGGCACCTGGCACAATGCTAGTGGGTATTTAACGTATGTAAATTGTCAGATGTTAAGAAAAAGCCAGCAAAGTAAATGCATACCTTTCTGCTTTATGTGTTTCTTTCACTTAGTCCTTAGCCTGCATTCAGTCTCCGAATGGTCACGTTCTCAGATTGTTTCCCATTAGAGAAGCATTTATGCTAGGGTTCCCTTGCATATGGAACTCAATCACAGAGCTGGAGCAATGAGTCTAAATGCCATAGTTCTCTAGGGAAATAATCAGAGATGTGCACTTGGTTGATCATCACAGAGGTGTTTTAATATTCAAATATTGTCAAAACCCACAATCTACCAGCGGAGGATGGTAGATTAAATTATTAAACATCTACATGATGCAAACTTATACATCCAATAAAAAAAAATCACATAGAGGATGCATGACCAACTGGCCTGATCATGGGAATGTCCTAGCGTGATTTATAAAAATACAATTCCTAGGCCCTGCCCTAGACTTACTAAACCAAAATCCTTCCTTAGAAGCTGATGCTCTAAAGAATTAGAAGAGTTCGTGCATTTCTCGGGCCAAGCCCCCAGAGGTTGGGTGTTGCTTGGAACCTCTGATAGAACAGTTTTCATTACCCATTGGGTTAGGTGCATGCCAATCATAACTTTTCGCCCAGTGCACTTAGACGAAATGTGGAGACTGAACTCCTAGGGAGGAAACTAAAAGCTTCTTGGGCAGGCGATGGTTAACACGTTGCCACTCTGTGACAGGGAAGGGAGTGTGTATGTGTGTGTATATGGGTGCACGCGTGCCAGGGGGTGGTGAAGATCTGAAAATTTGTTAGGAAAAAAGCTCTAGATCATTTGGGGTTTCCTGAAATGCACGAATCCCTGATCTTGTTCTTTAGCCTAACTGGACTCCACCTCCACTTTATGCAAGGAGCTTTTGTGGACCTTGAGGTGGTGGTCCTGGAGCTCTGAGCTTGCATGGTACTTAGAGCTTCAAATCCCAGAGAGGAGAAAGCATCCTTATAGATAAATCTGGAAAAGTCTCAGGAACACTCTCATTAGTTTGGTGTAGGCCATGTGCTTATATTTGAACCAATCACAGTGGCCAGGGTGACAAGAAGGAAGGTGTCACTAATTGGGCGGGCTTTGACAAGGCTTTGATGGGGGAAAGTGTTTAGCCCCATCTGAACTAAATGAACTGGAGAAAGATTATTAGAGAAAGGTCAAGAGGTAGTATCCCAAAGGAAAGGGTAGTGGACAGATTAAAAATAAATAAATTAAGATAAAGGCTATGTCCCGTAATCCTTTCTTCTTATTTTTCAGAAAGAAAACTAGGGCCCAAAGAAGGAAGCTGATATGTCCAAGGTTACACAGCAGGCCTTGTTCATAGTCTTTGCACCACTATTTTGCTGTACCTTTGGATGCTTCTGGGCTCACAAGGGACCATGAGAGAATTTAGAACTTTAAAATTAAGTCAGAAAGAGCCTTGAGCAGCTCTGAGAAACACCTAGGTAAGCGTAAACCAATAACTAATAAATGCTCTCACTTTCTGGGCCACCTCACTCACTAATAAACAGTCTCTTCTGTTCGGTCCATCCCTTCAGGGGCTGAAAGAGTTTGATTTTTATTAACTTTGTTTCTCTTTCATAATTCTCCTTCCATCCAAAGCCAGGAAAATTACAGGTAAGTGGCCAAGTGCCAGAGCAGCGTTAGGGAGATCTGCTGATTGAAGGGCTTGTTCCAGCCCTCACAGCTGGATATGGTCACCTGGAGAGCTGGGTGACCTTGGGCAAGTCACTTAACCTCTCTGGGTTTCCCTGCTCTCTGCTTTTGGATAACAACTCATCAATTTTTGCCCTCTCCCTGCATGCAGATTTGGGACTAGAGAAATCTTCAATGGCAGGAAGTCTGGTTGCCTGCCAGAAGGATGATTTGTGTACTCTTAAGTGACTGGTTTTTTCACCGACACTCACCGAGTGCCCTAATTCTCCTCTGGTTCTGCTGTTCTTGCATAATGAGTTGACATTTCTGGCTCATGAGAAATTCAGTGAGATAAATTCTCTGGAATTGTATGTTGGTGGTTAAGAAGGTGGAGAAAGTAGGTGAAAAACAGAAAGAAAAAGGGAAATGGAATAAAAGTTCTTGGAAAGTAGGTAAGATTCATTTCAGGCTTCAGGTTCAACTCTGGCACTAACAAGAGAGTTCATTTATGTATTTACTGGCCCAAACTGCTGAGAAGATGCTACTGTGATTGGATTGAGTCACCTTCCTGTTCATTCTCTGCTTACACAGCCCAGTGGACAGAGATGAGGCCAACATGAGGGAACCTCACAAACCTTTCTGAATATTCTACAAGTTGGATAATTTATCCCTAGATAACTGAAAACAATTTAGGCTGAAAATGTAAAAAATCAGTTGCTGCCAACTAAAAGTAATTATTAATTCATTTTACAGACATTTACTGAGCAACCAGATGAAGTCATTTATTCATTTAATAAATACATATGTATCGAGTACCTTCCATGTTTATGCTCTTCTAGCCACTGGAAACAGAACAATAAACAAAACAGATAAAGTGTCTTCCCTCATGGTACTTTAATTCCAGTAGAAGGAGATAAATGGTAAACATATAACAGATAAATAAGTAGGACAATCTCTGAGAGTGGTAAATGCTATGAGGAAAATAAAAAGGTAGAGAGGTACTGGGGTTGGAGCTAGTTTAGACAAGATAGTCCCCCAAGGCCTTCCGAGGAGATGGTGTTTGAAATAAGAGCAGAGAGATAAGGAACACTGATCAGCTCAGAGAAACAGCTGGGTAAGTGAAACCCAAAACTAATAAGTGATCTCGCCTTCCAGTCCATCTCCGTCATTAAAAAAATATTCTCTCCTGACCTGTCCATATCTTCAGTGCCTGTGTCAGTTTGATTTTTATTAGCTTTTTTTTTTCCTTTTCATACCTCTGAGTCAGCATCTTTCGAGTTTTGTGAAATTTTGGGACAGAGCTCTCCAGGCAGGGGAAGCAGTATGTACAAAGGCCTAAGACGGAAGCAAATTTATTTGCAAATTTACTGAGGAATAAAACACAGCTTAGTAAGTGAGGGGAAGAGTGGAAATGGATGAGGCTGGGGACAGGTAAAGGGCCAAACTGTGCAGGGCCTGATGCCATGGTGGAAGTTCGGCTCTTGTTCCAAGTTTGGAAGGTTTGCACAGGAGTGTAGCATAATGCGATGGAGCAGCAGAGCTTGGCTGGTACGTAGGCCCTGACTGTGACATGACAAGAGTGGAATGCCACTCTTTGAGAAGCTCATGGGTAAGGAGGGAAACATCTTAACAGATGATTGTGTGACATTGGGATGATTCAAGATCGGCATCTATTGAATACATTTTCCAGAACAAAAATGGGGTGTACAATCTTGCATACTTACTGATAATTAGACACTGTAAAGAGTCAAGCCATTCACAGAATACCTGTGTAGAGTATACAGAGAGATAGAGTAGCAAAGAGGTAGGAGTGACGAAGAAGGGTCCTAGCAGAGATGACATTCATACTAAGTCATAAATAATGAATAAGATTTTGCCAACTAGATAGAAGAGGATGGACCTTTCAGACAGAGAAGGCAGTGCTAACAAAGATCCAGAGTCATTAAAGTTCAGGACATTGAGTCAAAAGTGACCAGAAAGGTCTTTCTAGGGGGTAAAATGAGTGGGTAGGGAGTAGCCAGAGTTGCGTGTGGAGACTAAACAGAGGACAGTTTTAATAGGATTTGTTTGCCATTCTAAGGGATCTGGACTTTATTTGAAGGCAATGGGGAGTCAGTGAATATTTTTGAGCTGAGGAATACCCGGATTCCTGTTGTATTTTTTGAATGATCACTCTGGTGGCTGTATGGAAGACAGACTTAATGGAATCACAATAGAGAATGGGAGGCCAGTTAGAAGACTCTAGCCATAGCTCAAAATAGAGGCAGAGTCCATGAACTAGGACACAGAAATGGAAAAAAGAGCCAGATTACAGAGAAGTTCCTCTGATCCCTATGCTATAGGTTAATAACCAGTGATGTAATTGTTTTCTAGACTCCATAAGTCTCTGGTCCTGGATAAGTGTCAGGTTAATGGGTATATGATGTCCAAATGTGCATATTTCTCATATGGTAGAAAGATCACAGCCTCAGATGAGTACCATGCCTAAATATCAAAGTGCTCGTCCAGCTTTCCCATGTAATAAGGTGTATTTTTAAAATTGGAGTCTCTATTGTTGCTTACTGAATCCAGCGCTCTACAGCAGTGTCACATATTTGTACATTGCTTTACGGTTTGTTTTTATAAACACAGCTTGGGTGAGTTTAACTTTTATTAACCCTTCCCTGCCTCCCTCCCTCCCTCCCTCCCTTCCTTTCTTCCTGACTTTATTAACTTTCATGACCATGTTCTCATACATCACAAAACTCCAGTGAGGTAAGAAGAAGGCGAACAACCACACCCATTTCATAAGCAGTGAAACTAAAGCTCCAGGAGGACAAGATATTTGAATATGTTCATACAACCACTACATGATAGAGCATTCAAATTCAGTGTTCTAGTCCAAATCCCAGCTCATCCACTACATCCTGGAGGCTTTGAAGTCAACTTGTAGGAATTGCACTTGATCCCTGTTGGCAGAAGAGGCATACATTTGGCTACTTCTCTTTCCCACTCCTGGCAGACATCACAAACCAAACACAGCACTCTTTCTCACTGAACCTGGACTTTGCCTTGAATCCTTCTAAATGTGGCACTCCAGGTAGCCATGACCAATTAATTGGGGTTAGTCGTAAATAAAACCTATTTGCCACCCTGGATCACATGATCTCACAGTTTTATTCCAACTTTGAATTCTGCAGTTTTATATTTAGTTTTGATGGTACAAGGAACTAGGTTTAATTCAACTAAAATTTACTGGAAGCCTGTGGTATCCTAGGCACCTTTTATTCATTTTATGAGTAAGATATGTTTTCTAGCATTTTACACTCACAGTCTGGTTGAGATAATAGGCAGATATAAAAGTAACTAGTTAAGATGTATCAGTAAATGTTATGGAAGAACAGAGAAGGCAGAAGTTAACGTTCAATGGGAGTAAGGGTGGTGCTAGATAAAGACAACTCATAAATCCTTGTGAAAATGTGGCGTTTGAGCAGAGCTTCAAGAGAGGGAATGAAAGAGACATTTTAAGCCTTGACAAATTCTTGAGAGAAGCCTTCATATCACAGGGAGAGTTGGAAGTGGTAGATTATAAGCTTCTTGAAGGCAGAGTGTAGATTTCTCTGCTGGAGTCCCATAATGTGTGAAATCAATAGGAAAAATAATTAGGCAATCAATAGCAGTGCAATGATTTATTGACTGAATAATTTAAAAATACCAATGGAAAAAGAAAATGCTCATCCTCAAAAAGCTTGCAATTGAAAGGGAGAAGGAATGATGTTTTCGATATCAGACAATCTAGATTCTAGTTCTGATTGTAACTGCATAGCTTTGGGAAAACATTCTCCAAGATTTAGGATTTGAAGGCTAGAATATAAGTTCCATCTTAAGTGCAAACCTTGATTAACCTGTAGTACTGTGTTGAAAAGATGCTCTGGAACATCTTGGACACATTGGGACTCAAATGTTTGATGAATTAGTAGATTCTGCCATGGGTGGGAGTTGGGAGGGTGGCAGAATCAATGCTATATATTTGCCATTCCCAGACAAGTCCATCTCCAAGATTCGTTTGAATTTTACATTCCTGCAATTCCTGGGACAATCCTTATGCTATAGCTTAACCGAAAAGAACAGCATGGTGAGTAAATGTGGCCGTTTATTCCATTTTAATAGGAAAAGAGGCACACAAATTACTGGCAAGAAGAAAGAAAAACTCCTGGCTACTCTCTTTTATTTTAAGATAGATTTTGGAAAATTCTTGGTCTCAGCATTCTCAGTTCCTGGCCATCAGCCATGGTAAAATCAGTCTCCTCTGGCCCTTGACAAATTAAATAATCATAACCCTATTCATCAGAAATATATACGCAGAAGGGTTGCATGAGCCAGCAATTAGTATTAAGGCTTTAAGCCTTGCATTGACTACTGCAGGGCCCTCCTGGTGACTATGTAACCTGTGACAGTGAGCATCCCAGGGAGTAGGCGGAGACTGCCTGCCCTTGCCTGGCTCTACGCTTCCAGTGTGGTGATTCTTCAGGTGGTCAGATTGGAAGTAGACGTCTTCTTTGCCTTGTTCCTGGCATGTACTAGAAAGTCTGATAATTATTTATGGAAGGAAGAGAGAGTCAATAGGCAATTGAGCTGGACATCTTATTAGGCACATACTATGTGCCTAAGCCACTGCTAGGCAAAGGAAGAGGTTTCCCTGAATACAATATGGGCTTTCTGGCTTCCTACGCTTCTGTGAAAATATGAGAGGTTAGGCTGGATTATGGCTAACAATCTATGAAAAAGAATGCGACCAGTCACAGGAGAATTCTGTTGAGCAGGGTGATTTTTCAGGTGATATACTTTTGGATGACAGCTTGAGAGGGGCTTTTGAAGCCAGGCCAAGAGTCCATGGCTAATGCTGCCACTGTTTGCTGTTCCCTGCTCGTGTCTGCCTTGGGATGTCTTTCTTGTGCCGTCCTCGTTGCATCTCAGTGCCATCTTCCCTACCATCTAGAGCCAGATTACTTTTACTGTTCATTTTATTTGCCCCCTAAGAAGCTTTCTATGAGAAGTCTACCACTTTGTATTTAATGTCACCAGCCTTGCTGTTTTTATTTTCATTTTTTTCCAGCATGCTTGTGTTAGGAGTTCTGAGTGGAGCTGTATGATGTTGGTTGTGTACACCTATTCTGTAGTCGTTTTGCTTTGTATTGCAATTTGTTTTGTTTCCATTCAACATTTTTTCCGGATATTTAATGAGCACATAATCTGTATAACCAGGTCCTGTGCGTTAGGGTGAGTGGGGAAAGGTTACAACTATGGTGCATCTTGCCTTTCTGAGTACACTCAGAGCTCTACTAGTTACGTTATGTTGTCGTTGTTCTTAACTGTAATTGAGCCGGCTCCCAACTCATGGCAATTCCATGCACAAAGGCACAAAACGCTGCCACGTCCTGAGCCAACCCCATGAGAGATTGCAGTTTGGATCACTGTGATCCATAGGGTTTTCATTGACTGATTTTTAGAAGTATATCACCAGGCCTTTTTTCCTAGTCCGTCTTAGTCTGCTGAAATCTATTCTATTATAGCAACACAAAAGCCTCCACTGACTGACAGGTGGTGACTGCACGTGAGGTGCATTGGCTGGGAATTGAACCCAAGTCTCCTGCGTGGAAAGCAAAAATTCTACCACTGAACCACTAATGCCCCCGTAGTTATGTCATAGGCTTTTTAAACTATCTATCATTCATCTGAATGAGACCTTAGTGATTGGTTTGATTCAATCCTCTCTTTATACAGATGGGAAAACTAAGGCTCAGAGAGGGAAAGTGGCGTCCCCAAGGGCACACAGCTGATATAGGCAAATCTAGTTGATGGCTAGTTCAGGGTTTCTTAGGTCTATGCCCACGATGTCCAGCACCATGCTAGGAAGAGTCAGGGAGGGTTATCAAGGTAGGTAAATGCAGGGTAGCTAAGGGAATTAGTGGGTTATTTATTTGCAGGATTTTCTTCTTCCTTTAATACACATTTACAGCCCTCCTACTATTTGCGAAGTGTGAAAATAACATGGTCTCTGCCATCTGCCAGTTCACTTCCTGGTAGGGGAGAGAGAAACATACACATTTAACTTCCTTGCAGTTTAGTATTTTGGCAAGTGCTACAATAACAATAAAGACAATAAAACATCTGTTGTAGGTCAGAGAGATTAATTTGCTTGGTCATCTGGGCAAGTTCCTTACACTACAGTACTTAGAGTAACGGGAGAAAAGGCATTCCACAAACACCAGCCCAGAAGCAAAGACTAGAAGGCAGGAACGGACACGAAAACTGGACGAATGGACACCAGGGTGGAGAAGGGGAGAATGTTGACATATCGTGGGGTCGGCAACCAATGTCACAAAAAAATTTGTGTATTAACTGTTTAACGAGAAACTAATTTGCTCTGTAAACTTCCACCTAAATCACAATTAAAAAAAAAGGGGGGCAGGAGTGGGGGACTAGGAATAGCATATAGAAAGATGTGCTCTTTCATCTACTCCAGGGAGGGTCTGAAGGGTAAGTGACCAAAGCAGGTAATCATCCAAGTATATTTTTACAGAATATACTAGCTGTCTTTATAAGAACAAAGAAATACTTCACTTACGACCTGTTGGAGGTCAGCCCCAATCTTACTCCATATCCCAAATCCGTTTAAGCTTTCTCTAGTTTCTGCCGAAACTTAAGTGGCTGTAGTGCTAGCTTTGGTCACACGATGGCAGTGCAGGGCCACGAAAGGGTTGAGCACCCTCCTGTACTTTTGAAAGGTGTGTTTGAAAAACGCCAGGAAAGATGGGTGCCCCAGACTAGAGGCCAGAGCTGTCCAAGGGACTCCTAGAGGGACAGTAGCCTTCAAAGCTGGGAAGGCAGGTACTGTCCTTCAGAATCTCTGATCTGTGTGGAATCTCTGCAAATAATATAGATATTATCCCAGGTGCAACTCTAGAAGAAAGAAGGCAGCCCTTTTGAGTTGCACCCATTTTAAGAAATAAGAGGACTTATGAAACCCCACCCCCAGGCTCCCCTCAAATATTTCTCCATTGTCAGGCATAAATTTGTCGAGGTTGAGGGGGAGTGGCTTATTGCCACCTTGGTTGGAGAAAATAAGAGCTGGCGATTCAAGGTGGTGGTGGAAAAATAAATAAATAAATGTTGCAAGGGTCTTAAAGAAAATATACAGTAAAGAAAAGGACCCAATTCAACAACACTTCCATCTGCACTTGCCTTGCTTGAGTCACTCTCGTCAGTGATTTGTTCATCTGTGAAATGCATGTGGAGGCACGTGATTGTGTGTGTGCAATTGAGTGTGTGTCTGTGAGTGTGTGTGTAGTAGAGGTGTTGGTAGTTACAAAGGTGGTGGTGCTGGTGTAGACCATAGCTAAGGTCCCTTTCTGGCTTTGCGTGGAGTGTGGGACAGAAAAAAGGAGAGAGAGGGAAAGAGCGGGAGAGTTATCCAAAGATTCCTAGGGTTAGGGAAATGATTTGATTTTGAATCTCTAGAAAAGAGTGGGTTTGAAATTAAATTTCTTTTCTCTTACCACTGTTCTCTGATTTTTCAATTTTCATTTCCGCTCATACATTCTCTGTGTCTGTTTTGCTCTTTCTATTTCAGAATAGTTCTCTGTCTCTCTAGATCATATCTCTTTCTCTCTCTATCTCCCCCTGCCTTCTCTCTCACCCCCTCCCCAGTTTCCATCTTTTCTATTACTCTCAAATAGAAGCATTCTGGGGAAGGGAAAAGGGAATAGAGGCCAGACTCTACTGTCCTCTAAAGGAGAGAAAGAAAAGGATGCTGGAAGAACCCTTGCTTCTTTGCGTGTGTGTGTGTGTGTGTGTGTGTGTGTATTGGGGGCATGGGACATGGGGTTGAGGACAGGAGCAGTGTTGGAGGAGGGGAATGGCGAATAGATAAGCCTCCAAATCAAAAACGCTGCCATACAGGAGAAAGCCTGCTTTATGGCTGCAGAGGAGAAAAATAAGGACAATGTCCAGGAGATGGGGTGGGGGAGTTGATGAGATGGGTGATGTTTGTGTGTGTGGAAATTGTAGCTTTCCTCCTTTTTATTTTACATAGGCAGAACTTCTCAATTTTTAAGTTACAATCAATTTCCAGAAATGGTTTATTCCTAAACATTGCCAGTCAAATACCCCATTTCTTTCTGCTTTTAGAGTTTGAGTGAAATTGATTTGTGTTTTTAATTTTAAAGAAAAAAAAAATGTTCGAATGTCCCTCCGGCTTGGAAATTCCAGGCGTGGGCTTTCTTTCTCCTTCCTCCCCTCCCCTCCCACCCACTCTCCTCTGATCACCTCATCTACCCCAAGGAGGGTCATAGAGGTGGATGGCCAAGGTAGGTAATCATTTTAAATTGCTTTTCTCTTTACTATCTATGATGTAACACGTGAAACATTTTTTTCCAGAAGTTGATATTCGTAAAGATCATTTTCAAAGATGTACAAGTAGGAGAAGCTGTGTGGGTGAGATATGAGAAAGAATGTGTTGTTTTTTTATTATCATTATTATTTACTAACCTTTTATTCAAAGACTGTGATGGAAGATTGACAAAACAACTCTCATCCCATAATCAATTGTAGCTGGAAGACAATAAATAGCTATTTAACGTTTCGTTCGTGTTCTGGGAAACAAGGATGTATCGACTGCTTCTTAAGCTGGGAGCCTTTACATAGAACTGGGTGGGCAGTCAGAATTGGTTCTTTTAATCTAGTAATTTCTATGAGCATGGTATAGATAAATAAAGATAATAATGACAAAAATAATAATAATTTACACTGACATTAGATATTACAGTTCATAAAACAACTGTGCATGCATTATGCTATTGAATTCTTTCAACTGCCCTGTGAGGCAGGTATTAGTATTTCCGTTTTACAGATGAGGCAACTAAGTCTCAGAGAGCTTGGACTTGCCCCAGTGTTCTTCTCACTACATCCATGCAGATCAAGAGGAAGGCTAACATGTTATATTTCTGTATGAAGATGCCAACGCTAAGCTAGATGGAATATCCTTAACTAGAAGGGAGGCAGAATGATGAACTGTGCCTAGAGACTATACAGTGAGTAGACTCAGGGTAGAGAATTCCTTTTTCTGCAGACCATTTTTCAAGTTCTGACTTCACTGTTGCTAGGTCAATTGGGAATACTCATTGACTTCTCTAAACATTTGTTTCTCTATATATAAATGGGAATAATGGTACCTACTTCTTGAGAAGATTAAATGGAAGGATGCATGCAAAGTGCTTAGTACACACTCAATACATGCTACCTGTTATCACTCCAGCTAGTGTCCACGTGGACTACTAAGTCCCCGGCCCACATTAAGCCTTTATCAGACCCAAGTAGGAAAGAACCTATATCTATGGCTGTGTGATAAATTATCTCAAAAAAAAAAAAAAAAAAGTACCAATATCCACTGAGTCAACTTGGCCTCATGGCAACCCCATATGTGTCAGAGTAGAACTCCACAGGGTTTTCATGGCTGAGTTTTCAGAAGTGTATCTCTAGACCTTTCTTCCAAGGTGCCTCTGGGTGGACTGGAGCCTCTGACCTTTTGGTTAGCAGTCAAGCACATTAACCATTTGTACCACCGAGGGACTCCCCTCAAAACATAGCAGCTTAAAATAACTAACTAACTAACTAACTAACTAACTAAATAAATAAATAATGTGGATTTTTCTCACATTTCTGAATTTCTGTGGATCAGATATTCAGAAAAGCCTTATTAAGCTGGTTCTTGGATCCCTCAGGAGGGTGCCATCAAGATGTTGGTCTGGGTTGTGGTCACCTGAGACTTGACTATGGCTGGAAGATCTGCTTCTAAGATGACTCCATCACATGCTTGGTGAGTCAATAGTGGCTGCTACAGGAGGCCTCAGTTCCTTGGCATGTGGGCTTCTCTGGAAGGCTGCTTGAGTGTCCTCCCAGTATGGTATCCGGCTCCTGCAGAGCAAGTGAGCCAAGTGAGCAAAGTGGAGGCTGCCATGTCTTTTATGACTGGTCTCAAAAGTCGAACTTGACCGTTTTTGCAAAACTTTGTTGGTTACTCAGGTCAGCCCTATTCAGTATGGGAGCTGACATCACAGGGGCATGAATTCCTGGAGATGAGAATTATTGGGGCCATCTTGGAAGCTGCCTGCCACAAAGTGCCTCCCTGCAGTCTCAGGACTAATAGTTTGGGGTCAGGAATTAGTTTTGGAAAGGCCTCAGCCCTTGTAGCTAGGTGGTGTTGATGAGATAGCTCTTGACAACAACTTCTCAGAAAACAAAACTGGGACCAGCTTCAGAAAGCATTGCATGGACCTGTAGAAAAAGTATGAGGCAGGCAGAACAACCTCACCCATAGAAGCAATTCAGGCCCGGAGAGTTTCTTTTTAAATCATAAAATTAATATATTTATTTCCAAACAGTTATTTTTCAATACACAGAGCATGTACAGTTTGCATGCCATACTAGAATTTTTATATTTAGAACATGGCCCTGAAAATAACTCCACCTGAAAGTTAACATTTATTTAAAATTACAATTAAAAATTAAGAGAA
>NW_004443952.1:3693781-3754317 GCF_000243295.1 Trichechus manatus latirostris | reverse complement strand
TTTAAAAAATTTTTTTATTGTACTTTAGATGAAAGTTTACAGAGCAAACTAGCTTTTCATCAAACAATTAATACACATATTGTTTTGTGACATTGGTTGACAACCCTATGACATGTCAACACTCTCTCCTTCTCGACCTTGGTTTCCCCATTACCAGCTTTCCTGTCCCCTCCTGCCTTCTCGTCCTTGCCCCTGGGATGGTGTGCCCATTTTGTCTCATTTTGTTTTATGGGCCTGTCTAATCTTTGGCTAAAGGGTGAACCTCGGGAATGACTTCATTACTGAGATAAAAGGGTATCCAGGGGCCATACTCTCAGGGTTTCTCCTGTCTCTGTCAGGCTGTTAAGTCTGGTCATTTTTTGTGAGTTAGAATTTTGTTCTACATTTTTCTCCAGCTCTGTCTGGGACCTTCTGTTGTGATCCCTCTCAGAGCAGTCACTGGTGGTAGCCGGGCACCATCTAGATGTACTGGACTCAGACTGGTGGAGGCTATGGTAGTTGTGGTCTATATCAGTCCTTTGGACTAATCTTTCCCTTATGTCTTTGGTTTTCTTCATTCTCCCTTGCTCCAGATGTGGTGACACCAGTGGAGTATCTTAGATGGCCGCTCACAAGCTTTTAAGACCCCAGACGCTACTCACCAAAGTAGAATGTAAAGAATGTTTTCTTTATAAACTATGTTATGCCAGTTGAGCTAGATGTTTGCCGAGACCACAGCCCTCAGCCCAGTAATTTGGTCCCTCAGGGAGTTTGGATGTGTCTATGGAGCTTCTATGACCTGAGGTCTGGAGAGTTTAAGTGACACACTGGTCTCCCAGTTTCTAACCTGGCCTTCCTTCTGCTATCTTACCCTGGGGATCTGGGCCTTCTATTCCCTTAACGCCAGCCTGCCACAAACAGGAATTCAGCTCCCACCGCCCAAGGCAATATTCCCCTAACTCGCTTGGCCCTAAGAATTGTTAGGGGTACTTGCTGAATTTAAAGATTCTCAAGTGCCTTTTGGAGAGATTTTGACTCAGGAGGCCTGGAGCAGAGGCTGGGAATCTGTGTTTTAGCAATTATCTCAGGTGGTTCTTAATATTAAGCAACTTAGTAAGATAGCTTGGAGTCCCTGGGTATTGAAAAGGAGTGCTGGTGGTGCAGTGGTTAAGCACTTGGCTACTAACCAAAAGGTTGGTGGTTCAAACCCGCCAGCCGCTCCACTGGAGAAAGATGTGGCAGTCTGCTTCCGTAAAGATTTACAGCCTTGGAAACCCTTGGGGCAGTTCTATTCTGTCCTAGAGGGTCACCGTGATGGTTAAGATTGTGTATCAACTTGGCTGGGCCATGATTCTCAGTGTTTTGGCAGTCATATAATGTTGTGATCTCTTCCCTGTTGAGATTTGATATGTAATCACCCCCATGACGGCATCTGCTGTGAGTAGCCAATCAGTTGAAAGGGAGTTTCCTTGGGTTTGTGGCCTGTATCAGAATATACGTGGACATTCTGGCTTTTGCCTGCTCTGGATTCTGCAGCTGGCTCCTGTTTGTCTGACCTCGGGTTCTTGGAACTTGAGCTAGCAGTTTACCTGCCTATCTTGGGTTCACCAGCCCCTGCAGCTATGTGAATCAGGAGAAGCCTCTATCCTGATCCACGGACTTGGGACGTTCCAGCTTCTACAACTGCATGAGCCATTTCCTTGATGTAAATCTCTCTCTATATATATATTTATATGCTTTACTGGTTTTACTCTTCTAGAGAACCCAGCCTAAGACAATCAGTATGAATCAGAATCAACTTGACAGCAATGGGTTTTTGGGTTCTGTTAACACAGTCAGCTGCTAGCCAAAAGGTTGAAAGTTCAAATCCACACAAAAGCACCTTGGAAGAAAGGTCTGGTGAGCTACTCACAAAAAATCAGCCCTTGAAAACCCTATGGAGCACAGCTCTACTCTGGTACACATAGGGTTGTCATGAATTGGAGTCAACTCCACAGCAACTGGTTTTGGTTAAAGTACTTTACTCAGAAGCTGGTGGAGGGATAAGAGACCAGAGTCTCTCTCCCAGTCACACAGCATGTACTTGGAGGGCCTGTGGCCAGGATCTTTGGCCACACAACCTTTGCTAGCCTTAAGCATCCTCCAAGTGTTAGATCCTCTGCTTCTCAGCTTACGTATGTGCATTTCTGGGCTCTGATACTGCTCTCCTCCATGGCCAGCAATAAATTAAAACCCCACAAAAACACACATAGAATGTTTGTGTGTTTTGTCTGTTTGGACAGGCAGGGGGTTCCCTGGGCTTTTGGAGATAATTTCTTGGCTAAATTATATTTATTCCTTTTATGTTTGAAAAACAAATTGGCTTCTTTACAGTAGTCTCCTCTCTCCCTCCTCATTTCCTGCTGTGAAGACAAATCCCTTACTTTTTTAAAAATGCCTGCACTGCACACGTAATCAGTCTGCTTATAAACCAACATTTTCAGCCTAAAGTATTGCATAGAGAGGAAAGAAGTGCAAGGGAAATCCTTTTTTTATCCACAGAAATAATTCCCTAGATTTCCAGTGTTCATGAATGACCTCTTGGATGTTAAAATTATCATGGCCATTTTGCAAAAACTTGTGAGGTCCACCATTTCTACTCCCATATATATATATAGATATATAGATATATATAGATAGATAGATATATGTATGAGCATAGAGATGCTCATATATATATATATATATATATATATATATGAGCATAGAAATGGTAGACCTCACAAGTTTTTGCAAAATGCATAGAAATGTGTGTGTGTGTGTATACTGAATTCTTACTATGTGTACTTTTTAGAAGGTAAACACATAAAACTTACACGACTTGGCCCTCAACTAGTTTGTAGGAGAAAGATAGGAGGACATACAGAGTTTCAATACAAGGTAGAATATGAAAAGCATCTTAAGAGATGAGACATAAACATCAAGTGTTAGGGAAGCTTGAAAGAGAGGAGAGAATTCCTGGGGACATCACAGAAGGCACTGAGTAGAACTGTTAAGGGTATGAGACTCTGGAGCCAGATTGTGAGGTTCGAATCTCAGCTCCACTTCCTATTGGCTGTTTAATTTGGGGAAATCCATTAACCTTTTTGGCTCTCAATAGCCTTGTCTGTGAAATGTGGATAATAATGCTAATCACCTTAGGGTTGTTATGAGAACTCAGTGAGTTGACTCAGAGAAAGCACCTAATCTGCGTCTAATACATTGCATAGACTCAATAAATGTTAGCTTCTCTTGAGCTGAGATGAGCTTTGAAGAATGGGTGAGTCTGAACACATATAAATGGAGATGGGCAAGGAGACAATTCTAGGCTAAGACAACAATGAGATAAAAAATAAAATTTGAGGAATTGCCAGGAATATATGGGGTTAGGATGGTACAGTTTCGCTGAATTAAAGGATGAGTGAGAAGTAGAGGAAAATTTGTTGGAAAGATATGTTCAGATCATATAATCCTCTTTTTGATGGCTTGCTTATTTCACTGATGACTATAGTAGAGTGAAAAGTTAATTGTAGACTGTTGATGTTGAGTATATGAGTGTTTACTGTAAAATTCTTTCAACTTGTTATTTGGGAAGAAATGACTAAGATGGGGGGTCCTTTTATTATTCTCTTTCACTTTGCTACATATTTCATCTCAGGAACTATTTCTGGTAAAATGTCCTCTAGCTGAATAATGAAAAAGTGCAAACCTATAAGGCATTGATATTTTTACACTGGCAGCTTGGAGACGGCCTTTTACAAGGTTTGAATATGGTAACATATTTGCCTTGTTTTGAAGACCGTCTAATTCTTTAGTCCCCTCCTCTTTTAGTTAGAAAGAAATGATCTCTTTCATGGCATGGCTCATATACTGTTGTTGTTTGGTGCTGTCGAGTGGATTTTTGACTCATATTGACCCCATGTGTTAGAGAGTAGAACTGCCCCATAGAGTGTTCTAGGCTGTAATCTTTATGGGAGTAGATAACTAGGTGTTTCTCCCATGGAGTGGCTGGGTGGGTTCGAACCTCCAACCTTCAGCTTAGCAGCTGAGTGCATTTAATCATTGAGCCACCAGGGCTCCTTGGCTTCTATACTTTTCATCTGGCAACCTTTTGGTTAATAGCCAAGCTCTTAACCACTTCACCACCAGGGCTCCATACTTTTCAGACTTTTTCCCAACTCGGTTGGCAAATGGACTGATTTTCAGGAATTTCGGATGCAGAGGCAGGATTTCCCAAGGAGTCCTTGGCCCATTTGGGCCCTGCAAACTTCAAGAATTTCCTTCTGCTGAGCAAGGTATGGAGGTTTGGAAAGACAGCTGAATTGCTGATGACAGCAGAGAACAGGGTATGTTCTGCCTGGGGAAAACCAGAGAAGAAGTAATACATTCTTGACGGGGAAGGAGAAAATAAATTGTGGAAATTAACACTTCTAATAAAGATTTTTGGGTAGAATGCTGTGGAATATGAGATAAAACAATCTACTCCATCTCCTTGGAATACTTACAGTAAAGTCTTTAAAAAAAAAAAAAAATCAAACATTGCTGGAAGAAAGACACAAGGGGGCCTGAGTCCAAATAATGGCTGGTGAAGGGCTGAACCCACGTGGTCAAGGGGGCAGGTTTTCATCTAGCATCACAGAAGGAGCTTCTTTTATCCATACAATAGCCATATGGTAAGGAGATCGTCTCCCCTGATACAGAGGACACCAGGAATTAGAGAGTTAAAGTGACTTGTTTGTGGTAAATGACAGGCCTCATCCCTAGACTGTAGGCTGCTGAACTGTGTGCTCTAGAAGCCTGCACAACCCTTCTCTGCTCACACAGGGATCTCACCTCATGCACCTTGTGTCCTCTCTGCCCAGCACGGAGTAGATTTTCAATGCTTGTTTACTGCATGAATGTTTCCAAAGCACGTGCCAAGGACAACGGAGTCCCCTGCATACAGTGCATGGGGGTATTTATTTAGTGGAGAAAAACAGCTACTTAACTAGCACTAAATCTGGTTGGTGGAGTGATGTGGGGAATTAATAATGCTCAAGGGGGTGAATAATTCGAAGTAAACCTTCCTGAATGAGTAGTACCTCTCTGAGGGGCAGGAAGTAGATTTCACAAGCAATTTCTTCCCCGTCAAGAATGTATTACTTCTTCTCTGGTTTTCCCCAGGCAGAACATACCCTGTTCTCTGCTGTCGTCAGCAATTCAGCTGTCTTTCCAAACCTCCATACCTTGCTCAGCAGAAGGAAATTCTTGAAGCTTGCAGGGCCCAAATGGGCCAAGGACTCCTTGGGAAATCCTGCCTCTGCATCCGAAATTCCTGAAAATCAGTCCATTTGCCAACCAAGTTGGGAAAAAGTCTGAAAAGTATGGAGCCCTGGTGGTGAAGTGGTTAAGAGCTTGGCTATGGGGGCCGTGGTAATGGAATCTAACCATTTGCTTCTAAAACTGTGAGTCAAAGTTTGCATGTGACATAGGTTGCCAGATTCTCTAACATATTGGCCCAGAAAAGAGTAAGCCATGACTATACCTTCCACGTAACAGGTTGTCCTCACAAGCTGTGCACCTAATTAGACTCTGATAATCTGTATAAATTAGCATTTGTTGGTGATAAATATCACAACCAAGCCTTAAATAATACATTAGACTTAATTGAATAAATGCATATATTATGGCCTTTAGTGCATATTTGCCATAATGAGCTATCTTCCATGCACAAACAAACAGCAATTCTGATTTATCAGGTGGGGCAATTGTGCTATTAAAACTCCAGGTTCAGCAAAAAAGATCTCAGTGTTGGTCAGGTGAAAGAAAAAAAAAAAATGTTTTCCTTAACTATGTTAGATGAATTTCCTATCTTTGGGAATCTCCATCTCCTTGAACTCCTGGGTCTTCACAGTGATATGCAATCTGTACCCTTTCCCCCACTCCTAAATTCTGGATCTGAGCCTCCAACTTGCTACTTACTAACTCTGTGATATCAGAAAATTTATTTAAATTCCCTATGCCTATTTGTCCCTATAGATACAGAGAGAAATAATAACACTAATCTTACCGACTGGGGACAATTAGAAGTGCTGTATGTAAAGCCTTTCATCTGATGATAAGCATATAGAAGGTGCTTGGTAAATGGAAGGCTATTATCATTAGGAAACATATTGCAAATTTTGCAATCCATTATCTTATTCAATCATGATGAGAAATACGTGGAGGAGGCAGAGCAGGTATTATTATGTCCAGTTGTAAAAGTGCAAGAAACCACCCCAGAGATTAAATGACTTGTTTATCCATTCAGCAGGCATTTATTCATCACACAATGCCAAGTGTTGGACGTATAAAAATACTTAGCCTCTGCCTTAGTGAACTTACAGTGTAGTGAAAGTGGAGACGATATTGAAACATTACCAGTAATTATTATTTTGCCATCATGAAAGTATACACAAAATGCAAAAAAAAATCAAGGAAAGCGCACCCAAGTTACTCCCTGAAAGCCAAGGACATACTCAAAGAGATAAGCAGAGGTGAGCATAAATTTGGAAGAGTAAGAGTCTGCTGGTTGCTTTGGATTGGGGAATGCTTTCCAGAAAGAGGGAACAAGGAGAGAGAGAAGAGACACGAAGTACCCATGCAAACCTCGGTATTTGTAAGAATTTCAGGGTAGCTAGAGTAGTGTTTCTCACTCTCAACACTGTTGACATTTTAGCCAGATAATTCTTAGTTGTGGGGGGTTGTCCTGTGTATTGTAGGATGTTCAGCAGCATCCCTGATCTCTCTTCACCAGATGCCAATAGCACCCGCTCCTCCAGTTGTGACGATGAAAATTGTTTCTAAATTGCCAAATGTCCCTGGGGGTAGGAGTATAATCTCCCACAGTTGAGAACCACTGTTCTAGAATGTAGATTGCAAGGGAAGAAATCACGGAAAGGAGGCTGAAGCGACGGCCAGATCATGGCAAACTCCTACAACCATACTAAAGCAGTGTCTTGTTTTCTTTTTGGTGATTGGGAACAATCTTGTTCATAAGCACATGTGAGGAGCCTCTTTATATAACTTACATAGAATCCAAATTTTTCCGTTTTGCCAGTCTTTGAATTCATTAACCGCAATAATTCAAATTGCATTTGCTGCCTGCATCCGCCTGCTGACACAGGGCATAAAACATTTTTCACTCCTGCAAAACCTCCTCTTCTTCCCTCCCCTTAAGTGTGTGTGCATGCGTTTTGAGTCCCTGGAAGTTTCCGGCATATGCTTCTGGACACATTTGGGGCCCACAGCTCCCTCTGCTCCATTAGGAACTGCTGCTGTGCTGGACAGCAGAATTCCACACAGATGGCCAGAAAGGCATTGCTGAGACAACACTTATGATCCATGATCTTTGTGGTCCAGTTTTAAAGCACTGTATCAGGTGACATGATCCAGTCGCCCAAGTGCATTTTAAGAATAAATTTATCTTCTTTACCTGCAATCTTCAAATATCATAATAGCAATGCCATAAATAGACTACATCTACACTCATTGAAACCCCACTTTTCCTTTTAGTGACTTCCCAGACATTTCATCATGAGTTTTCTGGCACCATTCCTTTAAAACAAATAAATGACAAAAAAGTAAACAGATAGATAGACCAACAGATAGACAGACAGAGACTGAATACCTTCCCCACTCCATCTCTATGAAGCCTGTCTTTGTGCTTCAAAAGAAAACTTCCAGCCATAGTCCACATGCACCTCTTGCTCTTCCTTCCTTCTTTTCCTCCTGTCTCTGTGATTCTTCCTCTATTTTCTGTTTTCTTTATCATAAAAGCATAGAGAGTAACAAAGCAATTGCAGAAAAGTCCTTGGCGGTGAGGAGATGGGAAAGCCTGAAAACCTTTAGAGGCCAGAGGCAAGAACAAGGCTAAGAATTTTGGTCCCATCCCAGAAGAAGTAGCAGTCTCCCTGGGGCACTATTACTGATTGAGAAGTGCTGTCCTGGCGGCCGTCATTGCTTCACCAACCTCTGTCATGTCCCTTCTTGTCCGTAGTGTATACAGCTTTCCTGGCTGGGCATTCCTGTCCTCTGTCCACTGTGCATTCTCTTTTCTCCCGTTGCTCAAAAGTTTCCTACTGGGATTGCCACCAACCTGCCAAATGTCGCCAGGGATCACCCTGAGCATCATAGAGCACAAGATTCTCAGCTGCCTGAGATGAAGTTGATGAGGATTATCAATCTCCCCCACTTCATGTTACATATCATTAGAGACGTCTATGCAATGTAGACTGTTCTGTCGTGCACAGCAGCATTCACTGTGCTTTTTCCTCATAGCACAGACATCCTTCCAGGTGACTAGCTCAGCAACAGATTTGAGAAACAACCATAGTACTCTAACCAAACTCATTATTCTCTCTGATGAGTCGTTCTTGAGTCAGATGATCTTGCTTTTCTTGGAATCAACTCGATGGCAACCTTTTTATTTTTTTATCTTTCCTTAGGAGAAATATACAGCCCCTCCCCCCATGCTGTTTCTCAGTCTCCGTGCCTTTAGGCTTCCCCTGGGCCACCTGCCTCTCTGCCGGTCGTGTCCCTGGTGACCGATCTCTATTCTTGGGTGCACTTTACGTACAAGTAGATATTTCCACTATAATATATTCCATGATCCTCATTTTTATGGATTTATTTATTTCTCGCTATCAGGTGGCATGTTTTTCCTGTAAGTCATTTCAAACTCTTTGTGGAATGAGGTAGGTGATAAATAAAGACATGAGTGAATCCATACATTAGAATAGGACATGAAAAGGATGTGGAGGGCAGATAAGAACCAAGTGCAAATAGCGTCCTGAGTGAAAATAGCTAACCTGCTGGAAGGGAAAATAGATAATATGGGATAAGAGGCAAATCACCGCTAATCAAGTGTAAAAATATACAAAGATTAGGATGGCAAACACAGTACTGTTGTTGTTTACCAGGCATTGCCACAAAAGGAGGCATTCTACTTAAGTGACTTTTTCTGAAAACAGAAGCTTATTCTTTTCAAGAGGACCCATTTTTCTTTTTAATCGCTTTTACGGAAATCGTTGTAAAAGATTACAAACTTTCAGAAATCTTTAACAGAGACTGACAAGTTGTTTCTATACATTGCCAACTGTCGCTGGAGGAAGGGGGCTCTCCCACAGTTGAGAATTACTGCCCTAGAATGTTGGTTGTAAGGGAAAGAATCCTGAAATTTAGACTGAAATGATGGCTGAACCTTTGCTTGATTACTTAAAATCTGTGTTATGAGTATCTCTTCTGATACTATACCCTAGCACAGTACTGCTCCAGTGTCTTCTTTTCAGTATCTTTTAATATCATGTATATATTGAGTAAGGTCCCTGGGAGGTGCAAACAGTTTGCTTTTGACTGCTAACGTAAAGGCTGGTGGTTCGAATCCACCCACTGGTACTGTGGAAGATAGATCTGGTGATCTGCTTCCTTTAAGATTACATCCAAGAAAACACTATGGAGCTCAGGCTCAGGTTTACTCTGCGACATGTGGGGTCACCATGAATCAGAATCTACTCAATGGCAACTAACAATGACAACAGCATTATATTGACTGGTTGCTCTGTGCCTGGCACTGTGCTTAAGGATCACATCCGCTATCTCATGTGATTCTCACAAGGGATATCATGTTGAGGAACGCCAAGCTTTTTGCCCTTTCACAAAACAATGCCATGTATGTTGCTTTTTGGATTCTTATGCCCGCTTTTAATAATTTTTCCATCTCCTTGCTTATCCAGCTTCTAATTTTTTACTTTTAATCTTCTTTGCATTAGGACACCTGGAAAAAACATTTTATAAAATTATGCATCAAGAAAGTTGAGGGTCTAAATGAGAGTTTGAGGGTTTGGTTGGATTAAAATGGATGCATGACTTCAGAGAGTACAATCACCCAGGAGGCCACACTGTGTTACCCATGGGGCCAGGCAGAGAAATCCCAGACCCCCCGCCAGCCATCTCTTTCTACCTACAGAGTTAAGCTGGGCTTGGCTTTTATGCAATAGCCTCTAAATGCATAGCTTCCAGTTATGGAAAAACACATGCTCTTATTTTATAAATGTTGATATTGACAGGTGACGGGTAGGTAATAACTGCTTAGTAGAACTGAATGTTTCTAAGCATTTAATTAGTCTTTTAGAAATTAATCTTAGAGTTTAGCAGCATGTAGCTCTAAGAAAATATCACTCATCTGAACTTAATGCAGTGGCTAAAAAGGCTTTCTAAGACTTGTTTGTACCTCCGAGTGTAACTTAGTGAGAGACATCTGATACAAGTTGTTTAAATTTTCTGCCACCTGTATTTAGTATGACGTACTTTGAGTTGCTCACTGGATTCATTACGAGTTATATCTGAGATTAAGATTTATTGCATTTATAATAAAATGTGTGAATAAAGAAATAAAAATGTTAATATTTATTAAAATATATCAGAATCTGACAGAGTAACACAGCTAGGCTGGATATGGTAGCAGGTTGGGATGCTGAGTTTTTGGTTGTGTAGTCTTTCGTTTAATTTTTATTGTGATTAAATATACATAACAAAACATTTTCCAATTCAACCATTTTTATACATACAATTCAGTAACATTAATTACGTGCACCATATTGTGCAACCGTCACGACTATCCATTTTAAATTTTTTCATCACCCTTAATAAAACTCAGTACTCCTTAAACAATACCTTCCCCTTTCTCTCTCCCATCTGCCCCTGATAACCACTAATAAACTTCGGTATCTAGGAATTTGCCTGTTCTAGATATTTTATGCAAGCGGGATCATACAATACTTGCCCTTCTGTGTCTGACGTATTTTGCTCAGCATAATGTTTTCAAGGTTCATCCATGTCATAGCGTGTATCAGAACGTCATTCCTCTTTATGGCAGAGTAATACTTCATTGGGTATATGTGTGTGTGTATATATATATATATCACATTTTGTTTATCCATTCATCTCTTGATGGACTCTTGAATTGTTTCCACCTTTTGGATATTGTGAATAATGCTGCTATGAACATTGGCGTACATGCTTTCTTTTCATGTTTGTAGACACCAGGGTGAACCTAAAAGAAAGATCTGTGGATAGACATTTCTACAGAGGTCTTGAGGTTTGGAATAATATAAGAAGATACGCAGCATAGTGCTGTATGTCTTTCTTATGGGTAAGGACATATGTCTGCGTGACTTAGATGCTGAAGCCTGGTCCACTTATGTCATTTGGGCCTTAACCTGAAGATGATCTTGCTTTGATAAGCTGTGATACAGATAAAAATAATGTGATCTTAAAAAGGGAGCTCCATGTTCAGAGATGTGGATCATCTCATAATGAGAAGGCAGCAGAATCAGCATGTTATGGAAATTATAGGAGATTGAGGAGGGGGTCTAAGGATCCAGGCCTAGTCTCCATCTCTATCACCCCCTAACTTCATGGTTTCTAGAAACTGACTTTTAATTTTATCTCTAAGTTGGAGAGAGCAGTGATGCCCACCTCAGAGGGCTGTTGGGAGAACTACAGAGAATGATGTGTGTCTGTGAAAAGCATTTTGGAAACTTTAATTTGCCCTAAGTATATTTTTCTTAATATTTAGGGAATATTTCCAAGGTTTAATCTCCTCTTACATCATCATCTGGACACAGGTGATATTTAAGGTATGAGCCCTCATGGAAATAAGGATTACCAATGAAAGCATCAGTGAATTTAGTGAACCTTTAAACAGACCTCTTTGAAGTGAGCCATGCACCTGTTCTTTTGTATTTCTGTGTTTTCTTGAAGCAGTTTGTCAACAAAGATCATTGATTCTAATCAACCATAAGGGAAAATTCTTTCTGCTTCCCCTCTATAAAAAGACTCAATGAGGAAGGATTCCCAGACAACCTAGCAGGGATTTGTCATTTTGGTCCAGTCCACAATTATCCTAGATCACTTTTTTTATGGTATCTGAAAATCTTTCTCTCACTGGGAAGATCATTCTGCACAGTGAGCACTTCCTTCAAGAGGCAGGTAAAGAGACCTAACATGTAGTTCACTGAAGATGTGCACATTTAATAGTCCATCACAACTGGTCCTCAAACTGACCTTGAGAAAAAGAGATTACAATCCCTATATTACAGATGAGAGCATTCATACTCTTAAAAGTTATTTACTTATGTTCATACTGATAATAATGTGTAGAGATCCACCTAACTTTCATCCTGTCTAACATCTACATCAGTGCTGGTTTCAGTAGAGCATGCTGCTTTTCAGAATATTAAGAGGCAGCTTCCAAAAGTGGTGGCAGCTGGAGCAGGGCCCACAAGTGTGAGAGTTGCTATGATGGAAATCAAATGGAAAAAAAAGTTCACGGGAAAGTGTACAAAGGCACCACAAGAAAAGAACAGATTTCATAAAAGCTGGTTCTTCAAAGACATCCCCAAGAAGAGTTGTTAAGGAAGGTGGACCTAAAGTCACATCTAAGAACTTTGAGACAAGTACTATAGAACCTGCGAAGCAGTTCAAGAAGCAGCAGCAAGGGGATAAAGTACCAAAGAACATATTCCAGCAAGCAAACAAATTCAACAAGAAGAGAAAATTCCAGCCAGACAGTAAAAGTGATGAATCAGCCACCAAAAAACCCAAACGAGACGATTTGGAAAAGGTGAAGAAAGAGCTGAAGCAGAGCAGACAACTCAGTGACAAAACCAGTTGTTGCCTGGGAAAAGCAGATCTGGGAGACCTTAAGACGAAAAAACTGTGACAAAGAAGAAAGAGTGAAGTTGATGAGCGATTTGCAGAAGTTTATTCAAGGGAAAATTGAAACTATTGCCTTTGCACGTGGCTCCACGCATGTGAACCAGTGTTACATTCAGTATGGAAATGAAGAACAGAGAAAAGAGTTTCGAAGACTTGCAGGATAATTTGGTTGAAACTGAGTAAAGGCAAATATTCCAGAAAGGTTGTTAAGAAATTTCTCATGTATGGGAGCAAACCAGAGATTGCAGATATCATCTGTAGTTTCAAAGGCCACGCAAGGAAGATTCTACGACATACGGAAGCCTTGGCCATGGCAGAGTACCGTACAACAAAAGAGGAATGGAGCGGAGGAACCTGCTGACCCAGGAGATTTACAGCAATACATTTCAGCTCTACAAGTCAGCAGATCACCCAACCCTAGACAAAGTATTAAAGGCACCGTCAGCAAAACTGGAGCTTATTATGGATGAAATGAAACAGATTCTAACACAAATGGCCCAAAAGGAAGCTGTGATTAAGCACTCATTGGTGCATAAAGTGCTCTTGTACTTTTTCACCTATACACCCCCAAAACTAAGATCGGAAATGATTGAAGCCATCTGAGAAGAGGTGGTGTACCTGATGCACAACCATGATGGTGCCAAAGTGACCGAGTACTGCTTCTGGCATGGCACCCTTAAAAATAAGAAAGTGACTGTGAAAACTTACATTGAAAAAGTGGCTATTGGCCAATACTACCATTTGGTTTTACCGGCAGCATTTGATTGTATTGATGATACTAAGCTCACGAAGCAGTTAAACATATCAGAAACTATCAGTCCCTTGCCTAACACAGTAAATGGCAAATATGGAAGGAAGATCCTGTTGTATTTACCGAGCCCCAGAGATCCTGTGCATACTGTATGAAAAGTCATCAAAGTTCTGCAGTAAAGAGATGGAAATGCACACAGTAAGAAAGATACAGAGATCTACTGGTGAGAGCTCTTAGAGACCATCTCCACAGCTTTGTTAAGCTACCTGCAAGGACACGCCCAAGACATGGTGCTAGATAAGTCTATGTGTGTGCTGGTGACTGACATCTTGGGATCTGTCCTTGGAGACATCTAGCCTGCCATGAATGTCATTGACCTCTTGGCAGCAGACGAGCTGCATCCTGGTGGCTGAGATGGAGAGCTTCACATTGTGGAACCCCTGCAGGATATCTGGTTCTGAAGTGGCTCACAGAGCAAGACAGAAAGATGAAAGAGAGCTAAAGAGAAAGTAATTTTGCAAGAACACTCATGGAGCATGTTGGGATGAAGAATCTAAAGTCCTGGGCTAATGTAAATTGGGGTGCCATTATTCTCTTCAGCCTTCTCCAGAGTTCTGATCAAGAAGTTGCAAGCAAAGTCAAAGCTGGGCTGAAGAGCCTCATTCCTGGATAGGAGAAAACCAAAAACATCAGCAAAGAAATAGAAACACCACTAGAGAAACCGACTGCATAGGTGGAAACAGTCAAGACCAAAATAAAATCATTGCTCTTGTTCTGCTCTGCTTTCCCAGGGCAGGAAAAAAGACTTGGTGTCCACCTTGCTGGTAATTCAGGTGTTCTGTACATGTGTTTATTTTGTATGAGAATCTATTTATAAAGTGGTTTCCAAAAAAAAAGGCAGCTTCCACCTGCCTCATGTTTAGGAAGGGCCAGAGGATTCCACCGAAGGAATCAGAAGACATGTGTTATAGTATTGCTCTGCCATATTGTACACTTGAGAAAATCATATAACTTCTTTTAACCTCAGTTTTTTCCACCCTTGTAGATATCTTCAGCTTGTTGAGGATCAAGTGGAATGAATGGAAGAAAAACTGCTTGCTAGGCTGTTGAGTGCTCTATAAAAGTGAAGAATTGGTATTATCCAAAGAGACTTTATTCCATTTTGTCTGATGTTTAAGAGGGAATGAGTGAGAATATCACTTAGCTACTACTTCCAGAAAGCAACATTTTTACTCCACCCAATGGGTTGGCATAGGAGATCCAGCTACTTGTGTTCTTGACAATGATTGTTGTTGTTGTTGTTAGGTGCCCTCAAGTTGCTTCTGAATCATAGAGAGATCCTATGTACGGTACTGCCCAGTTCTGTGCCATTCTCACAATCCTTGCTATGTTGGGGCCCATTGTTGCAGCCACCGTGTCAATCCATCTTGTTGAGGGGTCCTCCACTCATTAATCAGAGTTGTGTTTGACTTATGGTAGAATCTAGATTTAATGGTGGCAGCACGTTTACCATTCTTAGTGTTAGAAAGTTCTTCCTGGGCCCAGCCTCCCACTTTATTAACTTCTTAAATCTGTGTTGGAAACTGTGGGGTGCCTACTGTATCTCCTCTGACCTATTCACGGAGAGGACAACAGATGTGATGGGAGTATTTTAATCCTCAAGTTTATTAAAATCACATATAGTAATAATGTTAGAGCTGGAAGGGAAAGTTTATAGATCAACTAATCATTATATTAAGAACTCTGTGTTGGCAGGCACCATGCTAGGGACTGGGGCGACAAAAACGAAATCAAAGAGCTCCTGCTCTCCACAGGCTCTAAGTCTGGGGAAATAATATAAATTCTGTATATTCCGTAAGTCATTTACTATATGTATAATTAATAGTTGGTGCCCAGATTAAAAAAAAAAAATATATAAGCCAGAAAAGTTTGTAGGTAACATTTTCTTCAACCACTCTTTGGAAACAGTTGAACATAGGCTTTGATGTGGTGAAAAACAGGTGAAATTGTGCACTACAAATTAGTAAGTAAACACAGATAAGCCTGTGCGTACCTTGGTTATTGGGTAACCCGTTCCTGAAGTCTTGTATGCATTAGTCAGCATTTCAGAGCAAGCTGTACAGACACATCTTGGCATCATAATTCATGGTTTGTTGCATGTTTGAGTCACATGTGCACGTTGGGAAAGGATGTGGTGGAGAGCATAGTCATGAATAACCGGACTTTGGAGTCAGCCACGTCTGACTCCACACGTACTTGTTATGAGACTGCCCAATCATTTAATCCCTGAAAGCTTTATATATATATATATATATATATATATATATATATATATGTAGTCTGTAAATGGGAGTAATAATATGCACCTGATAGGGAGTTGGGAGGTCGAAAGCAAATAATATGTCTCAAATTGCTAGTGCAGTATTTGTTACAAAATGTTTAAAAAACCTTGTAAATAACCACATATACTCGTGTGTTCATGCAGCAGCCTGGGAAGAGACCTGGCCCCATGTAGACTCTGACACATGCTCTCTGTCAGGCCTTGGGGAAGACACTTTATTTCTCCAAGTCTTCATTTCTCTGTCTGTACAGTATAATGAATTAATACCTATCCTTCGGGGCTGCTGTTGTTGTTGTTAGTTGTCATCAAGTCAGCTCCGACTCATGGTGACCTTACATATAACAGAACGAAACGTTGCCGGTCCTGCAACGTCTTCGTGATCGTTGATATGTCTGAGTCCATTGTTGCTGCTACTGTGTAGTGCTGTCCAACCTATAGGGCTCATCTTCCAGCAGTATATCAGACAATATTCTGTTGTGAGCCATAAGATTTTTATTGGCTAATTTCGGAAAGTAGATCGCTAGGCCTTGCTTCTTAGTTGGTCTTAGTCTGGAAGCTCGCTGAAACCTGATCACCATGGGTGACCTGCCTGCTGTTATTTGAAATACCAGTGTCGTGGCTTCCAGCATCATAGCAACACACAAGCCACCACAGTACAGCAAACTGACAGGCAGGTGGTGGTCCTTTGGGGTTACTGAGGAGATTGTCAATTTATTTATGCATTTATTCATGTGTATGTGTTGAGCCCCAGTCACGTACCAGGAAACGTTCTAGCTATTAGAGAATCAGCAGTGAACAAGGGGACATAATACGTGTAAAGTACCTGACAGATAGTAGGAACTTAATAAATACAAGCTAACCTCATGTTACTAATAATTACAGCACATCTGCTATTACTATGCAATCAAACTTGGTTATAATAATAATTAGTATTAATATTATCTATTCCAACTTAGAGTTTGCCCCATTTAACACATTTATTTTCTTGTGCACGTAAGATTTTAATATACTGATAATCTTAACAGTCCATACAGGTTACGGAGACCACTGGGACCAAACATTAGAATTTCCAGACATTTGCATGTATTTCATCTTCCCTGGGACCCTGCATTTTACGTCAACTCCAGCCTCTGAATTTCCATTTAATAAGAACCTGAGTGAAAATCAGACCTTCACCCTAGGAAATCCCTCTGCTTCCACTTGTGTTTACAAAAATTGTAATGTATGTCTTAGTCATCTAGTACTGCTATAACAGAAATACCACAAGTGGATGGCTTTAACAAAGAGAAATTTATTTCTTCACAGTAAAGTAGGCTATAAGTCTGAATTCAGGGTGTCAGCTCCATGGTTAAGCTTTCTCTCTCTGTTGGCCTTCTCATCAATGTTCCCCTGGACTAGAAGCTTCTCCACGCAGGGACCATGGGTCCAAAGGACACGCTGTGCTCTTGGCACTGATTTCTTGGTGGTATGAGGTCCCCCTGTCTCTCTGCTCACTTCTCTCTTTTATATCTCAAGAGATTGCCTCAAGACACAATCCAGTCTTGTAGATTGAGTCCTGCCTTACTGACACAATTGTCACCCATCCTCCCTCATTAACATCATACAGGCAGGAGTTACAAAATATAGGAAACTCACACAATACTGGGAATCATGGCCCAGCCAAATTGATACACACGTTTTTTGGGGGACATAATTCAATCCATGACATTCCACCCTTTGGCCCCCCAAAAAATCACATCCTTGCAACATGGAAAACATATTCACCACATCATATCATAGGAAAAGTCCTAACTCCAAGTCCAAAATCCAGAAATTCCTCTTCATCTGTGAAATCTAGAATACAAGTTATCTGCTTTCAAAGGTACAATGGCAGAACAGGCACAAGCTAGACATTTCCATTACAAATGGGAGAAACTGGAGGGAAAGAAGTGTTAACAGGCCCCAAGCAAGTCAGCAGAACATATTACATTAGCCCTAAAGGTTTGAAAATAATCCTCTGTTCTCTGAGACAGTTTACACAATGGTCCTGCCCTCCAGACTCGAGGTATTGACCACACTCTCCAGATTCTGAGTGGAGGCCCCTCGGCCCTGGGCTTCAGCTCCACCTTCCAGGTCCACTGGGACAGCAACTCTGCTCCCTCAGCTTCAGGTGCGCACCATTCTCCCAGTCCATCTGAGTGGTGACTCCACCTTTAGAAGCACCAGAGGCCATGGCTCTACCCTTTGAAACCCCTGAGGTCATGGCCACACATTTTGAGACTGAGACATCTTGGCTTCTTGTGTTCCTTGTCTGTTCAGCTTCTGCTTCCTGTGGCCTCTCGGGCCCTCAGGCCTCACGCTGTACCTGCCCTGCTGGGGCAAGTGTTCCAAAGCTCCATAGCTCCACCGGTAAGTACCCGGAGGCACCCCACTCCACCAGGAAGTCTCCTGCCCACAGGCATTCAGCTCTCTCCCTCTGTGGGTTGGCTCTAGCACTGTCTTGTGCTGGTCCTACTGCTGTTGGTTCTCTGCCGCTGCTGCATCTCTGCTGCTGCAGGTTCTCTGTTGCTGCTGGTCTTCTGTCGCTGCTGCTCCTCTATCCATTCACAGTTTCAAAACCGCTTCCACATTTTAGGTATCTGTTAGAGCAGCACCCCACTCTCTCGGTACCAAATTCTGTCTTCGTCATCTAGTGGATGGCTTTAACAAAGAGAAATTTATTTCTTCACAATAAAGTAGGCTAAAAGTCCAAATTCAGGGTGTCAGCTCCAGGGGAAGTCTTTCTCTCTCTGTTGGCCTTCTCATCAATGTTTGCTCAGACTAGGAACTTCTTGGCTCAGAGACCCTGGGTCCAAAGGACACCCTTTGCTCCTGGCACTGCTTTCTTGGTGGTATGGGGTCTCTGGGCTCACTTCTCTCTTTTATATCTCAAGAGATTTCCTCAGGGCACAATCCAGTCTTGTAGATTGAGTCCTGCCTTGCTAACACAACTGCCACCCATCCTCCCTCATTAACATCAGAGAGGCAGGATTTACAACACATAGGAAAATCACACAATACCAGGAATCATGGCCCAGCCAAACTGATACACATATTTTTGGGGGGGACATAATTCAATCCATGAAACTGTATTACAATGAACTTGCTCCTCTCACCGATTTCTCCTCATAATGTGTTTAGAGGATCAGTAATAATAATTTAGTTCTAAGTTCTCCCTTGATTTAAATGGTTGCACGAGCAACTGTGAGTTTTATTTCTTTGCAAGGTACATCTACCTCCAGGTGTATTAGCTCTGTGTAATAGGTCTTGAGAAGTACCTCATTAGGCACCAGAGGTGATATTCTGCTGGGGCAGTAGAGATCTCTATCAGTTGCTCATGAATGCCTTTATTTCTCAGCTGAATCTGGAGCCACCCACAGACCTGCTCTATCCAGGTGTGGAGCTGGCCTGGAAGTCATGTGGTGTAGACTTTGGTTTGCTGACCCCTGATGTGCTGTGTAATCACATAGAACACCCTGGAACGTGAGTAATTAGCTTACTTGGTTCAGCTAAGGATGAGGTCGTAAGTTCAGACCACTTCCCCTGTCCCTCACACATCATACCTCAACTGACCCATAAAAGCAAATGCTTCTAGGCAGTGGTTTTCAAACTAGGGGGTCTGTGGAAGTGGCTTTGAGTCAGCCCGGGTGGAGGAGGGGCAAGGCAGTTCTTTAGGCTCTAGATATTGTTGCCGTTGGGTGCCGTTGAGTAGGTTCTGACTCATACTACCCTATGTACAACAGAACGAAACCCTGTCTGGCCTTGTGCCATCCTCACAATTATTGCTCTAGATAACCCTCCTCTATTTAGCAGAACAGCTATAAATTATAAATTTGTTTTATAGTTTGCTTCTCTGTGATATTTCATTTTTAAAAAGTATTCTTGGGCTCATTTCTTTGTTTATTCTTGGAAACAAAGCTTTTGGAAAATCGTTCAGGCCCTTCTCCTCCTCAGTCCTTTTCTCTTGAATATGGTGACTCTAGGGACTGCCTCATGGCTACTTGTTTTATGGTTCCTGACATAGAGTTGGTGTAAAGGAGTGGCTGGGGGGGGGGGTACCCCGTCACCCATGATCTCCAAACCACCTGTGATCATTAAGGTTGTGTTTCAGCTTGGCTGGGCCATGATTCTCAGTGGTTTGGCAGTTATGATGTAATTTGGCAGTCGTATAATGATGTAATCTTCATGATGAGATCTGATATGATGTAATTGCCACCATGATGGAACTTGCCGTGAGCAGCCAATCAGTTGAACGGTGGTTTCTTGGGGGTGTGGACCGCATTCAATATATGTGGACTTTCTGGCAAAGCTCGCTGGCTTTTGCTCTGCTTTGGATCCTGCATTTGGCTCATCGGCATCTGACCTCCAGTTCTTGGGACTTGAGCTAGCAGTCTGCTGTCTTACCTGCCAATCTTGGATTCGTCAGTCTTTGCAGCCATGAGCCAGCAGCCTGACATCTGACCTGTAGATTCTGAGTTCATTAGCCCCTGCAGCTGCATGAATTAGGAGAAGCCTCCAGCCTGATGCCTGATGCTTGACTCACGGACTTGGGACTTGCCAGCTTCTACAACCGCATGAGCTATTTCCTTCAGATACATCTTGCTCTATGTATATATTTAATATATACACACTTCACTGGTTTTGCTTCTCTAGAGAACCCAGCCTAAGACACTGCCCCTTTGCTATATAGCCTTATCCAGGGCATCTTAAATTTTAACATGCACACAACTCATGAAATGATTTAGGATTTACCCAGTTTATGAATGGGGGTGTTTTTACAAAAGTATCATGGGAAAACAATCTCCTAGAATCACTCAGCATAAAACAACCTTCAATAACTGCATTTTGAAACTTACATCATTCATTCTATTTGCTCTCTCTCTCTCTCACCACCTTCTTCCAATCAGTTGTTGCATCCTATTGATCATCTGACTCTCTCACTGATTTCAATATTAACTGAATCCCTACCTCCTGCCTAGCCTATCTCAAATCCATTCTACATGTAATGCTCTTTCTCTTGCTGCACCTAAACACATACATATACATAAAATGCTATATAAATTAGATAATACCATCCACGCCTCCTGCAATCTGCTTTTTACACTCCATGATATATTAGCTTCTCATGTCAATAAATATAGACTCACAGAATCCTGTTAATGACTACTCACTATTCCTTCTATGAACATGTTCTTTAATTAATCATTGCCATGCTTGTAGACATTTAGATTGCTTTCATTTTTTAAAAAAATTTTCTAAAGAACATTATGTTGAATATTCTTGTACAGATATCTTTAGAATTTGGACATGAGTCACTTGAGAATTAATTTCAAGAAGTAAGGTGTTTTTAATTTTCTCTTTTTTTTTTGAAATAATGTTTTTATATGTTTTCTCTGACATAAACGTATTCTAGACCAAGCACTGGGTAATGACATACTATTTGACTTGTTTAAAGGAATATTCAACCCCATCATCTGTTAAAGAGTTGCTTCCAGAAATTGAATTTTGTGACTGCTTTCCATTATATGAAAATTAGCCAAGTATTTATAGTATCATTAATTGAAATCAAACTAATGTAATTAAATTTTACTTTCTTCTGGAGTCAATATTTTTTACACTTTCCTTAAAGTAAACATACATTTGGCAGATTTAGACTTGCTACAGTTTTTGGAGAAGTTTAGCAATTATCACTCAAGCCTAGGGTAAGAGGTAGCTTGTTTATATAGGATGGTTTTGATCAAGTATGGATCATTGCAAACCATGGTTTTAGGTTCCATCCTTTTTTGGACTATTCCTGACTTATCTGGAATGACTTCAGTCGTCATCCAGAGACTTCCTCTTACATAACCTTCTTTTAATGATTCAAGTCAAAACATCATTTCACATCCTTAAACGTATATCTTTCCCCATCCTTCTCCCCTCTACTCCACATTTCTGCCCAGAAATACCAGTAGTGACTCTGGAAGATAATATATTCATAGAATATCCTAACGTGGTTTTAAATGGTATGATCTTTGGTGGGTAAAATCATCTAAGATCTTATATTTAAAACTTCAAAATTAAAATGAGGGCTGGTAGAGTGTGACATCAATAGAGACGAGTTAAGGGCAACATAAGTTCTGATTTGCTCTTAGAGACGGGAAAGAAAATGTAGATATTTTCTTTTAATGATTTCTAAAGTTACAACCACCTATCTATATTTTATATGTTTTCTCTACCATAAACACATTCTAGACCAAGCACTGGGTAATGACACACTATTTGATTTGTTTAAGGAATATTCAGCTCCATCATCTATTACTCAGTTGCATCCAGGAGGTGTGAATGGTATGATCTCATTTATATAACATTGTGTGTATGTGTATGAGTTTAACTGCAGCAAGAATAAGAGAGCCACATGTAGGATGGATTTGAGGTGAGGGAGATAGAAGGAAGGGACCCAGTTAGTTGAACTATAACGGAATCATTCATTTGGAGCACAAAATATACAAGCTACATAACTCTCTCCAATCTTTCCACATTTCATTATTAGTGTGTTTATTGGTAGTAGTACTATCTTAATTTCCAACAACTTCTTCACCACCTTCTCTTTCATTATCTTCTCTCTCCCAATTTTCTTCTTTTTTAAGTTTCTCCTTTTATTTCCCCTCACTGGTCACTTTATTTCTTACCCCTTTCACTTTTCTTCATTTGTTCATTCACCATTAATTCTTTGTTCTCTTTTCCTTATATCTTATCTGCTGCACTGTCACTACCTTTTTCCCCATTCCCATGTTTTATTACTCTTTTTCTTTTTCCTTCTCTTTCATCTTCATTTTTCTTTTTCTTGTGATTCCTTACACATAATTCTTCTCTCCCTTTCTCCCTTTCATTGTCCTTCTCTTTCCTATACTTGCTTTTTCTTTTATTTCTCCTCCCCCATTTCATTGTTTTTTTTTTAAAATCCCTTCCCCCTCCTCTTCTTGCACAGCCTAATTTACTCTTTCCCACTTACCCCCTCATTACTTTTCCCATCTATCCTGTCCCTTGTGTTTTCCTGAAAGAACACTGCTGCTTTCCTTTCATCCTTTTCCTGCAAAGATGCTTCTAGGAGTAGCTGTGTTCCGTAAGCGCGGGATGCAACAGAGCAATGCAGCAGATGGTGAGCAGCCAGCTCTGGGGAAAAGTTCTTGTGTGACAACCTGACCCCTACTTCCTACCTTATTTCTTTTATTTATATTTTCTTTTCTCATGAAAGTGTCTGCCTATGAAATTTTGTTACTTTCCTTCAAGGAATTTTTGCTGCCATCCTTTGAGAGGAATAGCAATAGGGTACAGGGTATTTTCCAGACTAATGCTGAAAATTGTAGAGGCTCAAGAAAGTCATGGATAGCTCAGAGGGCCCAGATTTAGTCACCAATTGTTATTTTATTGTTATTATGATAAAATAATAATAAACTATTATTTATTGAGCTCTCACTGTGGGCGAGATGCATAAATCATCTCATTTAATTCCCATAACATCCTATAAGGTAGGTACTCTTAGTATCTCTATTTTACAGATAAGAACCTAGCCTAAGGGGATTAGAACTGGCTCAAGATAACAGAGCTGGTGCATAGTAGCAGATCTTGGAACCACACCTTCTTCATGATAGGCATAATTTGCACAGAGCAATTTGAAGTGGGTAGTTAGGTTGGTGACACTTTTATGGGACATCTAATCTTTATGAGGCAGCATGATATAGTAGAGTCATCCAAACATGGATTTAAGCCTTAGCTCTATCAGTTACTAATCATGAACCATAAAGGCATTCTCTCATAATAATCCTTACAATAGTCTGTTAGGTCAGTATGATTTTCCCCATTATATAAGCAAAAGACCACTTGGCCAAGGCTGTACAGCTCAGACTCTAAAATATAAATTTTTTTACTACATTATATTTTCTTAAAGCAAATTCTCTGGGCACAGGGGAGGGAGGCTGTAGTCTGAACACAAAATCAGGGAAGAAATGAACACGGTATTTATAAGGCAGTGGAGATTGGTCTTTCTGGCTTATTCGAAAACTTGAGTGAGTCACTTACATCTGTAAGTTGAAATTTCTTTATATGTGACATGGAGATAATAATATCTGTCCATATGATTGTTATAGAGAAACATAAGCATCAGAAGCCTGTTTTGATACTGTTTTTGAACAAATATATTTCCCAGTTAAATAGCATGCCTATGAATACATGAAAATGTATTAACTATTGCTACAATAATGTTTCATGGCAAACCCTCATCAAAATCTCAATGGTTTACAACCAATTTTTTTTCCTCCATTACAAGTCTACAGGCTTACTGCGAGTCTCTGGTTTAGGCTGTGGGTTGGTTCAGGTCTGTTCTTTCTGTCTCTCATTCCAGGATCCAGGTTTAAGGAGAAGTGGCTACTGAGCACACTCTTGTTAGGGTGTAGGGCAGGAACAAAAGAGAGCAAGCCAAACAACACAAGCAAATATAGAGCCTCTGGTTGCTATGGTGTACTTTACATTGCCACAAGTCATTGATTAAAGCAAGCCGCATGGCTAAGCCCCAAGTCATCAAAGTGAGGAAGTATAATTGTTCCTCAATGAACAATGACAAGGGTGGGGAGTGAAGGAACATTGTGATTCATATTACAATCAACCACAGAGAAATCATCTGAAGTTGACATGATAAACCTTATTTAGTGAAAGGCAATATGACTCTCCCTTCTGGAGGGGATAAGAAATGGGAAAGAAATATTCAGCTTAATGGGTGGTACTGCTCTTCCAGGAGAGCTATGTGCAGGATAGATCTGTATTAGGATGGTCAAAGGAGGTAATTTTCAATAGAACATTTACAAATTGAGTTCTTATAACTCAAGCTGTGCATATATTTTCATTTTTAGTTCATTATGTTAATGTGTATAAAGTACTTAAAACAGTGCCTGGAACAGAATAAGGCTATTGAGTGTTTGCTCTGATGAAAATGGTGATGAAGATGATGATAAGGTCAAAATTGTGAAGCATTTTGTCCTTTGTATATTTCCTTTCTCCTGTTCTAACTCAGTAACAGGTTCTGCAAAATAGGCCAGAATTCTAAAATTGTACTGAAAGGACAAGACCTTTTTTAGCTTGCAACTCCCATAACCAAGAAATATATACCAACATCTGGCAGTGCTAAGCATTTTTAGTAATATAATTTTCTCTAAAAAATTAAGAGTGAATTAGTTACAAAGAAGTTTTTGGGAGTTCATGAGAAGTGTGTAAGAGATACGCTTTTCTTCCACCCACATCCAGGCTTAACTGCTGAATACGTATTGTGGTTGGAAACAACTTCTACTTAAAGGGATGAGGTTTGGGAGAGAATGTTGTCACAAGGTATGGCCCAAAATGAGCCAATTTGGAAAGAGGATTCTAGATGCTACTGCATAAACAGGTAATCTTTTAATTAATTTATTGAAATAGGATAAATTCTTAATAGTACAAATCTTGTAAATAACCAGATTAAATAACCAATGTCCCAAAATATTCAGCCAAAGGTGTTTGACCTTGAGAAGTCCTCACAAAGCAAAATAATAGAAGATGTTTTACCAAGAATTAAGTGCCAAGATACTAACAGAATCAAGGTAAAAAATTAATTTGGGGATAATAAGGGATTCATTCATCATGATGTTCTCTTTCTGTTTGGGATACTAAAGGAAGATTTGTTTGGGAAACAAAAAATCCTTCCCATTCCATATCATCATAGGTTTGGGATTAAAGTCAATATAATCTGTTCTTCTTGAATACATCTAAAAGAATCTTAGAATCCTAGAAGGTCTGAGCTGGAAGCCCTTGAAGACCACACTGAGACAGTGAGGGCAGAGAGTTAATGTCACATTCCGAAGTTCATGGTAGATGAGTAAAAGAACAGGGACAGATGAGCCAGATGTTATTCTAAGTCCAGTGTCCAGCACTGGGCCAGATTTCATATAGTCTTGCCCCCAACTGCTTGCCTTTTAAAAAAATCACTTTAGTGTTAACGTTTTCCTTGTCAGCAAAATGGAAGGGTTGGGCTAAGTCAGCGGCTTCTCTAAGGAAGCTCCTTCCATTCCATTATTTTGATCCACTTCTTTTGAACCATTCCTCATAGAGACATGTCTCCTCTCCCTATTCATCATCTGTGCAACAAGTTCAAAACTTACCAATCAAATAAACCAAGGAACATTTGGGAAGGAAAACTCTTCAGGATCCCATGTGTAGCATGCTGAACAACAGACAGATTACTTACTAGTCTTCATTTCTTTCAAGGATAGTTATTTCTTCTAGAAGAAAAGTTTTTGCTGAGATTGCTTAGAGAAGTGAGCTTTGGAAGATATCCAACTCAGGAAGATGAGGCCTTGTCCAGCCTGGTGACTTTTTATTAATGTGGTTAACCGATAATTATCAACACATGCCTTCTGGTGCATGAATCAGCACTTTCCGGTTTGAATATCAGAGACTGTTAGTTTCAGTTGTTGGTGAATATTCAACATGGGGGCTCTCTTAACCCTTATTGTTAAACTTTTCTGACCTCGCTTCCTGTGGTTGCTTAGTCACAATGTTTATGGTCTAGAAACAGATACTTAAAAAAAAAAAATCCACAATCAGTCTTTTCATAAAGCTAGAAAACATCTAGTCCCATTATATTATATTACATTATATTACTAGTTCAGGACTTCTATATGAATGATTTCTCTGTTTGCACGTTTCTACCTTCAAATTCTCCACGTCACAAAATTCTCTTAGTGGCAGGATTTGGGAAAGGCAGACTCCTTAGTCTTCTCTTCCTCCCTCCATCAAGGACTGAGTTTCATTATTAATCATTTGTATATTATCTCTACACCGCCTGCCTGTTTATTAATCACCTCCATGGAATCTATTGCTATTAATCATCAAATGCGTGTCTGAGTATTACTGGTAATTGCCTCTGAATGTTTGTTACCGGTTGTTTTAATTACTTGTTTTCCACCAGGAGCACAGCTTGTTCCAGGTCCTAGTCTCTGTTGTGTCTATCTGTGTGTGTACATGAACGTGTGTGCATGAATTAGTGTGTTTATGTTGTATTTTGATTTTTTTTTCCCTTGTAAACTTCTACTGTCATGGCATGAAATAAAATTGTATTTCAAATAAGGATTCTTAATCCACATTCACCTATGAAACCACACTCTTTTTTTTGTATGTGAAGACAGAAAGTTACGTATAGCCTTTGATCCTCTTTCATTTAATCTTACATGTTCTGCAACAAATTTTTGAAGCCTTCTCTAAGCTAATGGATTTTATTTATTTTGTTTCTCCCAGAATAAGCACTGTGTGTGTCATGAGGTTTAGAACTCATTAGACCCTATTGGGGAACCAGTAATAAATGAGACCAAAGTACATGCTCAGTACCTGTCTACTCTTAGGGTAAGTATACACAGAAGGCTCTATTCCTCTCTTTTGGACGTATGGGAGCAAAGAGGTGATTTCTATGTGTTAAGGGTGTTTTATTCTGCAAAGCATACCCATAGGTCTCTAAGCCACCCCTGTCTAGAGAAGAAGAACAAATGAAATAGATGCTCACTCTTCTTTGAGAATGTCATTTCACTGTAGTAGGAGAGTACCTGTCATCAAAGAACATTGAGTCAGAGAGAGGCAGAAAAAGAAGAGGAAATGAAAGGAAAGAAACTCACATTTGTTGGATGCCTACATGTACTAATCTACGTAGGTTCTGTTATCCCAGAAAATTTAAATGATTTGCTTAAGGATGCTCAGATGGTAAGTAGCAGAATTGGAACTTAAACCTAGATCTGCCTAACATCAATGTTCATATTCTTCTACTATACCATGCTACCGCAAGGTGAGACATGTATGTAAATAATGTCAAATGATGCATGGATGTAGGAATTGGGAGAAGTATAGATAATGTTGTTTTAGAACTCAAAAAAGGGATTCAGACACTTCTAGATAGGTTGTTCAGAAAAAGCTTTATGGAGATGACATTTGAACTGAAGAGCATACAGAATGAAAATCTCTAAGCAAGTCTGGTGTGTGTTCGTGTGCACCTCTCCACAGCACTCCTTACTCGAATTTTATGTCATCCCTCTATTGAACTTCATGGACTCTATGGCTCATTTCAGTATTGAATGCTGAGAAACATACAAGCACAGGCCTGTGGGAAGATGTGCTGTCTTTTTGTTAGCTAGACATTGTCTGGAAAAAAGTCTTGATCCAACACGCATGTGCGCGTGCACACATACACACAATTGTTTAACCTAGGAGACTATTTCTCTTTTCCTCACTATTGCAGACAGAGCCCTGGTGGTGCAATGATTAAGTGTTCAGCTGCCAACCAAAAGGTTGGTGGTTTGAATGTATCATGGTTTTGTAGGAGAAAAGTCCTGGCGATCTGCTTCTGTAAATATTACAGCCTAGGAAAACCTATCGGGCAGTTCTCCTCTGTCACATAGGGTCGCTATGTGTTGAGACTGACAAGACAGCACACAACAACAACAAACTGACTCTAAAGGTCTTTATCTTCCAAGATATCTCTACAGCCAATTTATCCACAAATAGGCACTGATTTCTGGGTGCATCACTTCCTTACCCAGCACTACCCTATCAACTATGGGACTTGCAGAGATGCACTATGGGAGACATAAGACATGGTCTCATTTATCAAAGAAGTTATAACTTATTTTGAGATATAATAATTGTAGCTTACAGTTATTGCCTTACTATGTGTCTGGAACTCTCCTAAGTACTTTTCCAGATGTGTTATCTCATTTAATCCTATCAACTGCTCTAAGGTGGCCAGTATTATTCTCCCTACTTTAGAAAATTCAGGTAAAGAGAGATTTACTAACTTGACCAAGGGCACCCAGTAAGTGACAGATTGGGGATTGAAACGCTCCCTAGTGAAAAGTTAAGATACATGCATTTAATACTGCTGTAAGGTAATAGACAACACAGGAGTCATAGAACAATACAGGAGAAAGAGACTCAAAGATCAACTAAAGATGAGAAAACAGAAGCCCACTTTTTTCACCTACAGATGAGTCACACAGCATGTCAGTGGTAGAGCTTGGACTAAAATCAGGATTTAAGGACCTCTGTTCTATTCCTGGGAAACCCTGGTGGCGTAGTGGTTAAGTGCTACAGCTGCTAACCAAAGGGTCGGCAGTTTGATTCCACCAGGTGCTCCTTGGAAACTCTACAGGGCAGTTCTGCTCTGTCCTATAGGGTCGCTATGGGTTAGAATCAACTCCAAGGCAATGGATTATTCTATTCCTGGAGCCCTAGTGGCACAGTGGTTAAGAGCATGGCTGCTAATCAAAAGGTTGGCAGTTTGAATCCACTAGCTACTCCTATGAGGCAGTTCTACTCTGTCCTAGAGGGTCGCTATGAGTCAGAATGGGTGTGTGTGTGTGTGTGTGTGTGTGTGTGTGTATGTGTGTGTGTGTATTCTATTCCCATTTCCTACATGACAAAACTCAACTTAGAGATGACCCAAATTTACATACTTGGGAAATCGTGAAGCTGAGAGTCAAATTCAAGTTGGATCAGTTCTAAAACCTGCTCTATTTCCATTCTACCATGATGCCTTTGCTCAAGTGGAATCGAATCTGCTATTTGAATGTTCTGTAGTCCTCACTATTAATTATACCTACATTTGACCATAACCACTTATCCAAAGGCTAAGGAATGTTTCTTAACTGCTTCAGGGAGGAATTATTTTCAGGACAAGATTAAAACTCCTTTCTCCTTTTAACTATTCTCTTCTTCCTGTAGGTAATGTCACATGTCTTCTGAGGAGCGAAGAAACTAGATGAAAATATTTTCTGAAGGTCAGATCTTTGATCTGATGATTTCGTGCGCCTGGTGTATCTTAAGAAAGTATCTTCTCTTCTTCATGTCAGTGGAATTCTGATGTCTTTGTGGAATTTGGCAGAGAAGGTTGCTAGGAACTTGTTTAGAAGTCTGGCCTATTTAGGAGATTTCTTATTGCAAATACAAAAGTGAGGCATTCTGACATCTGGGAGAAGTAGGATATGCCTCAATTTCCCTGGTATAGTTAGATATTGTACTTTTATTCCCCCATAGACAAATTGGGTATATTTTATTAAATTATCTGTTATTGTACTTTTATGTGTTTGTATTTGCAACAGATAACTTCTGGCAACTTCTGTTTAAATGAAGATTATGTTTTGTGCAGTAAGGGAAACAAATTCCCTTCCTCCCAGAATCATCCAGTTCATCTTCTCACTCTCTCCTCTTCCTGTTCTTACGCTGACTATTTAATTGAGATGTTAAAGTCCCTCACAGCTCTGAGTGGCAATTTTAAACCAGATTTCTCCATAGACTCTCGGAAGCTAGCAGCATTTGTGAGATGAGGCTGATCCAATTATCTAGGCTGAAAACTCTGGACAGATAAGATTTTCCAAACTGCTGTGCTATGTCCAGTGTTTTCTCTTTGTTAAAAATATACATTTCTAAGTTATAGGCCCTTTGTTTGAGCTGAGCGTGTAATTGAAGAAGAAGGAAATGTTCTTTTGGAAGCTCAAGTGGAGTGTAGCATCTTATAATCTTATGGCTTCAGCCACTTTCGCTTTAGATTGTTTCATCTAATTAAAAAAAAAAAAAAAGTCTTGCCCTTGATTTTTTTCATTCCCTGGGAATTTGCTATGCTTTCAATTTGTTTCATCAAAGGGCTTTTTGCGTATCGTGTCAGAATCTCTGAGCAGGAAAATAACATAGCAGACCTCCTTTCTTTACAGATGAAATAATTAAAGTAGAGATGTAGGGGCTTTGCTAAATATTTCATAGAAACATTAGAGCCATGAAGAATAGATTCCCAGTCTCCCTGTTCTGTTTACTACACTCTCTTCTAAGGTTAGTAAGTTACTTTTCTTAATTTTCCAATCTGATAATATGAACATTTTATTATTTATGTGATTAATTCATTCAATGTCATTCATTCATCTGATGGATTGAAGACTAACTTTGAGCATATCATTGTGTCAGTCTTCCTCCATCATTGATGAGGGTTCTTAATTGTAAGTTTTCTCTGGCTAACATAAGAGAAAGGAAACACATTGGGAAGCTCTCTGAGGGTTCCTCAGGGGAGTAAGTAGGAATAAGCAGGAGCTCTGGCAGGGAAAGAAGCAGAATGTACAGCAACCGTGTTTTTGCCAGAGTAGTCCAGTCAGAAGGCCAATGCTACTATGAAAGCGACTCAAACCTATCTCTTCTTTCTTATGTCGCTTGCTTTTTGTTGAAGGTCCTAGGAAAGAATCCAAATGGTCAAGCATAGGACATATGCCTCTTCTTAAGTGTGCCAAGGCAGAGGGAAGACACTCTGGTATCCTCACTTTCTGAAGACAGGGACCTGGAAATGCCTTCCCATCCACATTACTCAGTGGGAAGAATTAGTTCCCTAAGGGAAGTTAGAAAGTCATTTAAAAGAAGTAGTCAAGAACATCTGGATTAATAACAGTTCAATATAAAATTCTACCTATTCACCGTGTTTTATTATTATTATTACTTTTGAAAATTGTAAATAAAGTATTTCAGAATGCAGAGAAAGACATAATGGGAAAAACCATCTATAATTCCACTATCCGGAAATAACTACTTACCCATGTGTATTTTTTCTATTTATACAAATACATTATGTAAAAATTATCTCATATAATTAAGAATATATATTTTAATAATATGTCACCATTGAGGTTATTCTGTTTGTAGAGTTTTTTTAACGTCCTTTCACTAATATTATACTTATTCTTTTCATGCAATAATTTTTGAAACACCTAGTATATACGTGGCACTGCAGGAAGCAACACAGGAAATATAAAGATGAGTCCAACACAGACCTTGTCTTGGAGAGCTCACAATCTAGTAGAGTAAATGAGATGTGTAGATAAACCCTGATAGTATGAGGAACAAAGGATACATTTCATGAAAGAGACACAAATAAATGAAGAGAAGTCAGAGAACGGAGAGAACGAAACTCTAGCTTAATAAGGGTGCTTTCTGGAGGAAGTGACACTCAATCTGATCATTGAAAGATAGGGAGAATTTGTGTATGCTGAGACAGAAGGGGGAAAAGCAGAGTTTTTTGTGTGAATTCCATATCAATTTAGGGAAACTCAACACATGGATAAGTGAAATAATTGGGTGGTGTTAGAAAGTGAGGCAATGCATGATGAAGGGCCAGAATGAGGTATATCAACATTAGGTCATTTGCTCCATACCCAAGGTCATCCTGACTAAACTTGGCCATATATGACTGTTTTACCCCTTTTTAAAATATCCTCTTGCTCCCATTTCTTCCTCCATTATGAGTGTTTTCTATCACTGTTCCCCATTTCCCTTTCCTTTCTTTTTGCCCAGTTCACCTCCCATTTACTATTCTTTTTGCCCATTGCTTGTGTTAGGATTATTGGCCTTACTTATCTTTGGTGTAGAAAATATCTACTTTTCAGGAACTCAGTGAGGGTTCAGTAATATATTGTGGTCTAAGTGCCACCCTGACACATGAGCTGGTGCTCGTTTAATGAACCAATGGTGATAGTGACAAGAGTCCCATTGATACGTTGTATTTCAAAGTTTTAAGACCGTTTCTTTTTTCTGTTTGTCCTGTGATGAGTCTCACTTTTTCCATATTAAAGTTTTTCCCCATTGTCTACTTGTTTGTTGGTTTCTTTGTTTGACAGTATACTTGGGTTTGAATCCAGGCTCTACCACATATTAGTTGTATGAAAAAGGGCATTTGCATATCTAAGTTTTTGTTTTCACAAAGAAAAAAATGTGATGTCTCCAGGCTCATGAAAACAAGAGCTTCCCTTCTTGGGACACTTGACTCCATAATCAAGACTAATGATATAGTCAAACTACTGACTGACCCAGTCAAGAGTTCTAGAATCTGACTCAACTATGATAGCGGTCTTTGTACTTGTAGGGATTATGGCATTGGTAACAGAGTAAGGAGGAGAGGGCATGCTGTGAACAAGCATTTTCAGAGATAGGTCCTGAATCATCTTTCCTGTGTGTCCCTTATTCTTTATTTTTTATTCTGTTTTGTTGACCTCCCAGTTTTCCTCTGTACTCCCTTCTCCTCAGGCCTTAAAGCTTGTTATAAAAATTATCTTCCATGCTTCGACCACAGAGCCTCCCTCTCCATTTGTGTTCTCATTTTATTGACTGTTTAGGAAGAAGCTAGCTATTTGCATGGGTCTGATTTGTCCCCACCTATAGCTTGCATAGACATGACCTAGATCTGCAGCTGACACCTAGTCAACTACACCTAAAGTCACATTTTTATTGGACAGACCACATTTTGAGTTCACAGACTGAATCCCTAACCCTAACAATTTACTTCACATTGATCCCATAGATATTGCTCTGCACCTTACTTCACCATGACCAACACAAGCTTTTATGTGGATGCTGTATTATGAGCCTCATTTCCCACCTGAAGGACAGGCCATTCAAAATACAGAACTCCCACCCTACCACTGCTTCTTGTGTAAAGAAAGATGGAAGATGAGCTTAAAGATGCTACAGATCAGCAATGAGCAACCTGCAACCATATGCTGCCCCTCCGCTTTGCCATATGGCTCTGAGTTTAGTTTCCAACTTCCTTTTCAGCACATTTAAAGGCGAAGAACTTAGATGCGGATGGGGAATCTCCATGGAAACCACCTTCCAAGGGTAGAAGAGAGATTTTAGAATGACTAACTCCAAGCATGCGTTCTCCAGCTGGGCTGTGACAGAAGCAGGAGTAAAGGCTTGTGGTTGGTGGAAATGAAGCGAGTGTTCTTAAGAGGTCCCAAGGCAGCTAGGCTCATGGGTTTCATTGTATAACTCTGACTGTGAAGTCCCCAGAGTCTCTTATAAAAAGGAAATGGATAGTGTATTCACTTAAGTTTCTTTCTTTTAGCTGCATTGTTTTTGAGCTTCACATTATGCTTTATTGCAGGGTCAAATTATTTTATTTTGTCTGAAGGGGTTATGTTATGGATAATTCTTCAGTCTTTACTTTTAATTTATTTCACTTAACAAGTCTATTAATTTATTTTCCTTCTTTTCTTCCTTCCTTCAATTAATTGATTCTTACTACAGAGCAAAAGAAGCCCTGGTGGCATAGTGGTTAGGAGCTTGACTGCTAAGCAAAGGTCAGCTGTTTACATCCACCAGCCACTCCTTGGAAGTCCTATGAGGCAGTTCTTCTCTGTCCATTAGGGTTGCAATGAGTCAGAACTGACTCAATGGCACCTAACAACAACAACAGAGCGAAAGGAGCCCTGGTGGCACAATGGTTAAGCACTTGGCTGCTAACCAAAACATCGGTGGTTCTAACCTATTGGTGGCTCCACTGGGAAAAAAAACAAAACAAAAAACCTGGTGATCTGTTCCCATAAAGATTACAGATTACAGCCTAGGAAACCCTACTCTGTCCTACAGGATTGCTATGGGTCAAAACTGACTCAATAGCACACAGTAACAACAACAACAACAGAGCAAGTGCTGTGTAGATATCTTAGGCTGGGTTCTCTACAGAAACAAAACCAGTCAAGGGAGAGAGAGAGAGATTTTTATAAAGGAAATGGCTCATGTGGTTATGGAGGTTGGAAAGTCCCAAGTCCGTGGGTCAGGCTGGAGGCTTCTTTCGACTCACGTAGCTTCAGGGGCTGCCATACCCAAGATCCAGACCATGGAGGCTGATGAATCAGGAGATCAGCAGGCAAGCTGTTAGCTCAAGTCCCAAGAACCAGAGGTCAGATGAACAGAAGCCAGCTGCAGGATCCAGAGCAAGCAAAAGCCAGAGAGCCTTGCCAGAAAGTCTACCTATATTGGATAAAGGCCACACCCCCAAGGAAACTCCCTTTCAACTCACTGGCTACTCACAGCAGATCCCATCATGGAGGTGATCACATTATATCAGATCTCATCATGGAAGTGATTACATCATTATATGACTCAAAATACATCATAACTGCCAAACCACTGAGAATCATGGTCCAGCCAAGCTGACACACAACCTTAATGATCACAGTAGAATACATAGATATGCAAAGCAAGGCACTTATTCTGGGGAAGTTCAAGGTCCTTAGGGGTTATAAGCTGTGATAAAATTCCTTTCAATGCATATCAGTATTCATAAGGACCATGGCATATTTCTACAGAAATTCAGAGAAAAACAAATCACTTTGACTTGGTATGTGTAAGTGTGTGTGGCTGGGAGTAGAAAATGCTGATGAAAAAGTCAGAGAAGGCTCCATAGATGAGGTCAGCTTTGAGCTGAGTCCAGAGCTTTGGAGGACCCATTTGTTTCCAAACACTCTAGGTCACTATCTCCTTTCCATACTCCATTTCAGTAAGCCTAATTAAGGAAACTGTGAGTGCAATTACTGAAGAAAATGGACTGCAGGTGTTAAACTCTAACATACAAAGTAATAGGAGTTCCATCAGACATTTGCTTTGTATCTTGATAAGTCGTGGGACTCTCCAATTAACTAAAAGATATATTAGAAACTTAATCCAGAATAAACCATCTGTGAGCAGAAAAGTACCTTGGATGTTAACCTTCCACTAACCATGAGAAGTCCTCATCACATTTTACTACAGAAAACAACAATAAATCTTGCAATTGTCATAATCTTCACCTACTTTACTTCATTTTCTCCTTACTATAAGCATTATACAGAGACGGAAACTAGGGTTATCAATATTAAGTGATTTGAAGTGATAGGGCAAATATCAGAAGCAAGGACTCCCAATCTAATGCTTAGTCCTTGCATTTTGGTCATTACTCCACACCAAGTCACCAAGTCATTTGGGAAACATTCATTTTATATTTACCCTAAACGATTCCCTGTTTTGAGCTCTAGAAGAGTCTAAGATGAAAAAGAGATGTGGTTCCTTTGATGTAGCTCAGAAGGGTACAGTCAAGATAGAAACATATTGGTTCTTACCTCAAACTCAATTCCCTTTCCACAATGTCACATCAAATATTCCTCTCTTCCTTTCTCTCTTTCTGTCTCCCTCTCTCCATCTTCCTGATGCCTGGGCATCAACCTTCCAAGACTAAGGCATTAGGAAGAAACTTTTTTTTTCCTTCCTATTTTGACTTAAGGCAGGAAAGGAGGCAAATACTTATATAAGCACAAAATAAAAAATAACTGGCTGAAAAGTGTTTTGTCTTTACCATGTAAGTTGATGCACCTTTTTGTTTATTTTTATTAAGTTTGATTTTTTTCCACCTGATGATCATTCCACCACAAGGGCCTCTTTGTCCCACCCTCTTCTTCTCAGGATCTGTAGATTCCTCCTTCCTCCAATCATTAATAACACAAGGCACAACAGGAAATAACTAAGAATCTATACCGAAGTATGTGGTCAGTCGAATGCCTGGAATTTGGAAGGAAGAGAAGGGTTAAGGACCAAGGGTCTGTGCGGGTGGAAGAGAGCATATGAGGAACCGGGCTGTGGGACAAGCATCTCTCCAGTGCAAAGGATGGCTTATTAGTAGGGCTTTCACAAAGGTTAGGGGTGAAGCTGGGAACCCACAGAGGATCCATGAGATAAGTTAATTCCACTACGAATGACACTCCAAACCCCACACCACCCTTTAGATCTAATTATATATCTTGAACATCAAGTAAAGTATTCATTGGATACTTTCCTGTGTTCCATGTGTATCTGCCCAGTTTACATGTTCACCCATTATCCTCCTGATCTGATCACCTCCAGATTCCTGGATTCCTCCAGTGTAGAATATAGGAGAAAAACAACCACTTGTGGTATCAACCAGCTAGTTGACAAATAAGATTTACTTACTCATGTCCTTATCTCCTTCCTTCCAAAGGCAAGTGTCATGGCCTCAGATTACCTAAGCATGTGCTGTCCACAATGATGAGTTATAATGTGACCCACAAGTACAGCTCGGGTTTGCAAAAGGTATCAACTCAAAAATATTTTGTCATGGGTTGACTTCTAGAAAAAGGAGAAGCTATTCCTTTTAATCTCCTTTCTCTTTCTTGGAGGAAGTTGCTAAGAAGAGGAGAAATAACGTACTGACTGAACACTAGACAAAGGCCTGCTTTTATATATAATCTACTCATTATTTCATTCAAATAATATTTATTGATAACTTATTAAGTAACTTGGTTGTGACTAGGCATCAGGGCTACAACTTTGACTGTAACGGACATAATGTGTCCTGGTTTATGTTAAGCACTCAATACACATTTGGTAAATAGACAAATGAAAAATGAGACTCAACATTTATGTAAAGCTATAACATTTACAAAGTACACCCACACATATTATGTCCTTAACATTGAAATAATATCAATTAGGCCACAATATTGTTTGCAATGTATAATTAAGGAAACTCAGTGAAGTTAAATAACTCATACAATGAAATGATGATGCCCAGAATTACATAGGATAATTAATATTTTGAAATAATAGCACTCTGCATTACTTCACACTTCTCTGGAGTCTGAATGGACAAGCAGGATTTGCTGGCAATTGGAAGGAGTAGGGAGAGATAAGAAGGTGGGAAAAGCCTCTTGGCCATAATGAAACTGGCTCTGCCTCAGATTCATGAGTAAAAGAGGCAAAGAAGATTTTTATATTACAGGAAAAAGTACAGTACTTACTGCAACAAGAACTTTTATCCTAATACATTTTATCTGACTCTGACCTCTGTGTTGCTTAAACTGGAGCCTTGGTACCGATAGGGAATAGAAAGAAGGAGTAAAATGCAAGAGAAGTCTCAGGATAATCAATGGACATCTTATAAGAGAGTCAAATTATTCAATACGGAAAGGTGGCAACCACTGCAAAATGCTAGCTACATATTAAAAAAGAGTTCAGATATATCGTTCATTGATTCATTTACCAACTATTTATGCACTCAGTAAACGTGAACACTGGACAAAGCCTCTGACCTCATGAAGTTTACATTCTACTGGGAGAGACAGACAGTACAGAGATAGAAAATACAAATTAATTACAAAACAATAGCATGGGAAATGTCACAGGCATTTAAGACTGAGAGGAGAAGGCTTTGCTTAGGGCTCTTTGCCCTGAGAACCCCTGTGGAGAGCACTCACTTGCTTCTGGTACTAGGTGCATGTGGGAGGAAAATACTGAGGTGTACAGAGAAGTACTTCATGTGAAGACCCAGCCTTAGATACAGGAATTGGGTCACCTGGAGCATATGCTTAAAAGCACCATTTTCCATACCATACACCACAGCAGTGTTGATCCATGGTGTGTTAATGGATACTGTTAATGGATACAGTCCGAGGATAAAAGAGCTACATAAGTCAAAAAAGTTGAGAAATACTGAGTACTCCACCTCCCTTTGTAGATACAAAATACACACCAGACTAGCAAATTTTCTAAAGTGTGCTTAGGAAATAAATCTTTTGCTTCTGTTGTTTAACTCACTGCTTCCTTGAATTACTTGAACATAAGCTTTTTTTATTCTCTTAGTGACAAAAGTGTACTTCATTGGATCTCACACTGATTGTAAAATGCACCACTTTCTTTGCCACTAAGAAAGAAAAAAAAATTCTCCAAATTATGATTGTAATATATGAATTACTGTACATGGATTAATTGTTATTTATCAGTGTCAGTTTGAGACACATACTGATTTCAGAGGTGTTAACATGTGAAACTTAGAATCAGTGGATGGAATTGGGGTTGGTTTTTGCATACACCAAACTAAAGGGGTCTTTCTTGTCTAAGCCAAGCTGTACTGTGATTGCTCATTGTGATTATTTTCTTTTAATCACCATGAAATGGAAATTACAGAATTCCAAGGTCATGGCACAGATAGCCCACTGATCACCAACGTTTTGTGTTCCCCTTCCATAATATAGAATTGGTGCTGCAAAATGGTGCCCACCAGTGTCTCTGTGTGTCTGTGTGTGTGCTTGAGTGTGTCCTCGTGTGACAGAGTTTTGGGTAGGGGCAGAAGGCTTGAGGCTTAGGCTATAGCGAGTCCTTGCAAATGGATGTGGTCATAAAACAAGTTTCGGCCAATGGGATTGGAACAAAGGTGATATGTGTCATTTCTGAGCAGAAGTAGTTAAGTGTCTGGGTGTTTTCCTCATGTACTTTTCACATGTCTTAGAAAATCTGGAGGCAATATATTGAATATGACAGCATAATAAGACAGAAGCAATCTGAAGCCATGAGTCATCCTTAGAATACGCCCAATCAGGAATATCTTTATTGAATTCTTAGTGAGCAAGAAATAAACTTTTTACTGTGTTAAGCTATGAAATTTGGAGTTTGATTTAGGAATTATTCTAATCTAGCCCTGGTGGTGCAGTGGCTGAGAGCTACGACTGCTAACCAAAAGATCGGCAGTTTGAATCCACCAGCCGCGCCTTAGAAACCCTATGGGGTAGTTCTTCTCTGTCCTATAGGGTGGCTATGAGTCGGAATCGACTCGACTCAACAACAATGGGTTTTATTTATTTATTTATTTTTTGGTAGCACAGGCCATACAGTTTTGTTGTTTCTTTACTTCTTACTGAATATAGTGCCTACCAAATAATACAGAACATTTTTTCCAGGTGTCTAGTGAATATGAGATTCCTCCATTGACTGAATGATTATGGACCCTGAGTTGGACCTTGCTTGTCATAAAATAGATGGAAAACCAAGTGGCTTCCCAGGCCTTCTGACTGAGTCTCTACTATGTTGCTCAAGGTATGATTATTACTCTACTGCAGTGGAAGTTCTAGGTCCATGACAATGAATTATTACCACTCTCTTACCTCATCCCAACACCGTAGGAATGGTAGGTTCATAACGGGAAGGAAATAAGATTTGATAACCAAGAGGTTTAAAGATTATCTTTTATATTTGATATGTAAGTTGTGTTCTGGAAGAGGTACACCGAACTTAGATATCTTTGATTAAGGTCGGTAGATGACCTTCATTTCCCATGAAAAGAAAACATCTTTACAAGGCACTATCAGGCATTCTCAAGTCACAAAATTTCCCAGGGAGGTTTCTATAAAACACATGTATTAACAACTCATGAAACACAGCTTGGGGAATGTCTAGGGATCTTCTTGGACCCTTTTTCTTAGCTTCATCTTGACCATTAAGGGTTTCCTCTCAAATGGTGGGAGGAAAGGGCATTTGCCCCTTACGTGCTTCTGTTACTCTATTCACTTAAACTCTGTGTCCTAATAATGGGGTCTAGTTATGCTTGCTCTTGAATAACAAACATGCTTGTTTCTCCTTCAGAGCTGAACCATGTCTGTGTCTGTGTGTGTGGTGGTTGTGGTGGTAGGAGCAGGGGGTATAAAGGCCAGGAAGCTCGAGGCCTACGCAATACACAGCCTCAGAATATTTTTAACAGAACATGAGATAATCATATTTGTATTTTAGAAAATTGCTTTGATTGCAGGATGAAGAATGAACTGGAAGAGATGAGGCACAGGAAGAGACAAATCTGGGCCCTGGGATGCCATTAAGAGTATATGTACTAGTCCAGCCCATGAAATACGTTCAATAGTAATAGTAATAGACATGAAGTATGACATTAGAAAGATTTTATAAATAAAATCTCTAGGATATAGTTTAAAGTTTGATGTAAAAAAAATGATGAAGTTAGAAGAGTAAAGTCAAAGAGATTTCCATCTTGGATGACTATGTGGAGGTGAAATGTCATTAACTCTCTAGGGTACTAAACTTTATTGAGTACCTACTATGTGCTAGGCACTGCTCTAAGAGATATACATAAACAGCCTCAATTAATCCTCAACGCAAAGTTTTGACAGGGAGACTATTTGTAAGTTAATTTTACAGATGTGTTGGAGGAAACTCATATACAGTTACGAGATCGAATTCAGTCTCAGTCCATTCCAACATGCTCCTTCACAACTTAGCATTAGAGATGCTGGAGTTGAGGCACCTGCAAGATATCTCAGTAAAAATATCTAGGACACACTACCATAATACCCACGTTTGAAATTATGTCCTTATTCAGCAAATACATTGCACTTGCTACATCCCAGGTATGAGCTTCACAAATAGCAGCTCATTTAATCTCATAGCAATATTAAACCCATTGCCATCAAGTCAATTCCGACTCATAGCGAAACTATAGGGCAGAGTAGGACTGCCCCACAGGGTTTCCGAAGAGTGGCTGGGGGATTCAAACTGCAACCTTTTGGTTAGCAGCCAAGCTCTTAACCACTGCACAACCAGAGATCCATAGCAATACTATGAAGTATGTATTATTATTATCCTCATTTTATCCACATTCTTAATCATCTTAACAGCTACCATTTATGAAATATAACAATGAACCATGCACTAGGCGAGGGATTTTATGCAAGCTAACTTAATTCAATTATACAAGAAAACTTTTATCATCTCCATAAGGCTCGGTGGTTTGTGTAAACTAGCTAATGTCATATGGCTTTCTTTGTAACATTTTCTAAGTGTGAACCCTGTTATTATTAAGCACTATTATCCCCGTTTCACAGACCAGAGATTAAGGCTCAGTAGGTTAGGTGACCCAATTAGTGTCACATGGCCATAAAGTCACTGAGTCTGGATTTGGATTTTAGTACATTTGATTCTGAATTCCAAGTGTTTTGAAATATGCCTGTTCTTTTCAAAGAATGTTCCACTGGAGCTTTATTTTTAAAATCATTTTCAGAAATTTGAACTTCTACACATTTCATGGGAGAGTAAATTTTGACTACTAGAACAAAGTTTGTAAACCACTGTCCTAGATAGTTATGCGGACTATTTGACCACAGTCTGATTATTTTCCTAAGTTTACCAAGCCCAGAGGTCAGATGACTTCCTGGGATAGAAGCCAGCTTCCTTTTGCTGTTACTCCAGCCACTGCTCTGCATACTTTTTCTTCTTCTCCTTCTGACTTCCCGTCTGTGACAGGGTAGATAAATATTAGAGAAACAAAAGTCCAGAATGCTAAGGCTGCCACTCTCACTTCCTCTTGCACCTTGCCCAGCTCTGCTTTGAGTACAATAATTTCTGTGGGGCACCAAGCTGCGGAGAGAAGCCACTGGTGCCTCAGAGCTGCCTGGTCAGGCTACTACAGCCTGTCATGCTTTCAAAGGGCCACTGCTGGTCACAGAAATGCTGGGATGATGCCCTTTTCACACCTTGCTGGGACTCTGATACCAGCCATGACTTTCCTTTCCTACCTGAGACCCGAGAGCTGGGAGCCCTGCGTAGAGGTAAGTGGTTGGGGTCAGCTCTTCTGTGAGCTTTGCCTTGCTTCCGGAAAAACTGCTGTCTGCCCTGTACTTCCCACTGTGTGCCCTGGTTAATTTATTTTGCAAAAGGAGTCAATTACTGTAAAGACCTGAGGAACTACAGGGACCAAATCATTGCTATAGGGAACAGGCAGTGGATGGGGCCGTGTCACACTTAGGACTTTAACTGCTAGTAAGGGCTTTAGGTCAGGAGGATCTGGTTAAGATCACTCTTCCATGACTTGCTGACTGTGTGACATTGAGCAAGTTATTAAACCTCTGTGGGACTAGTTTTCATATCTTTAAAATAATTGCGATAATACCTCCTTCAAAAGAGAGTAGTAAGAAGGCTGCTTCAGTGTCGTTCCTTCTTGCTGGTGGTTTGTACACTCAGGTTTAAGCAGTTACTCTGCCTCTTTCAGTCGCAGGAAGAAGGTATCTTTTTTTTGTTTGTTTGTTTCTCAACAGAAAGAATTTGCAAAGTGTATTTCACACTTCTGCAACCACTCGTACAGTTCCCATTCAAAGGATGAATAAATGAAAGAGAATGGAAAAGAGAGAGAGAGATAGTGATGAGAGAGAGAGAGGAAAAAAGAGAGAGATGTAGAATGTCAGCTAATGCAGCAGTGGTTTTCTTTGTGAAGCACCAGGCAGCTGGTTTGCGATCTCCTTCATGATGGATCTCTCTTGGTTTTCCCCCACATCGACTGGCAGTTGCTTTGGAAGCCCATAGCAGAACTTAACAGTCAAGAGAGCATTCTGGAATTTAAGGTGAAGCAGGGTCAGAAAGTTAGAAACAGAGAGAGCCAGAGTCCTGAAGTTGAGGACATGGGAGAAAACAGCATCCTTTAATGTGTAACACAGGCTAATTCATCATCTCAGATCCCTCTTCTTCCCCCATTCTCTGCCCACAACCCTATTCCTCATGACCCTTTCTGTATCCTTCATGCTGTTAGGTTAATGGAGGTAGATTTCCCAGTCAGGGTTATTCCAGGGTAAACCCACAGCCACCCTTAGCTCCTCCCTTTCCTCTTGATCCATATTCTTTCAGTCCCTAAAGCCTGTCTCCTTCCTTGCTCATCCTCTCTGTGCCCCCCAGGTGCAGGCCTTCAGCTCAGCTGGTCTTGACTCTTGGATAGTGACTGGATTCCTGATGCCATAGTCTTCTTCCTTTAATCTATTCTCCATTTTTTGTTAGTTGCTTATTGTTTTTTCTAAGGCTTGGATCTAACAAATTATTCTTCTCTTTAAAAACTTTCAATAACTCTCCATTCTCATTAACACAGTTTCCTACCACAGGGCCTTTGCAATGACTCTTCCCTCTACTTGGAATACTTTTCCCCTACATCTATTCAATGACAAAGATATATAATTTTACATTTTCTTATGGTCATATTAAAAAGGTAAAAAAGAAACTGGTGAGATTAATCTTTTTTTTTTTTTTATTATACTCTAGGTGAAAGTTTACAGAGCAAATTAATTTCTCATTCAACAATTTACACACAAATTGTTTTGTGACATTGGCTGCAATCTCCGTGATGTGTGAATACTATCCCCTTCTCTACCCCAGGTTCCCAGTTTTCATTCATCCAGTTTTCCTATCCCTTCCTGCCTTCTCATCTTTGCTTCTGGTCTCATTTACATGGTTGAGTTAAGAAGCATGTTCCTCAGTTGTGTTATTGTTTTATAGACCTGTGTAATCTTTGGCTGAAAGGTGAACTTCAGGAGTGACTTCAGTTCTGAGTTAAAAGGGTATCTGGAAGCCATAGTCTCAGGGTTTTTCCAGTCTCTGTCGGACCAGTAAGTCTGGTCTTTTTTTGTGAATTTGAATTTTGTTCTACATTTTTCTCCCCCTCTGTCTGGGACCCTCTACTATGATCCCTGTCAGAGCAGTCAGTGGTGGTAGCCAAGCACCATTTAGTTGTTCTGGGATCAGGCTGCTGGAGGCTGTGATACTTGTGGTCCATTAGTCCTTTTGGACTAACACTTCTCATGTGTCTTTGGTTTTCTTCATTCTGCTTTGCTCTGGATGGGATGGGACCAGTAAATGTATCTTAGATGGCCGCTTGCAAGCTTTTAAGACCCCAAACACTACTCACCAAAGTGGGATGTAGAACATTTTCTTTATGTACTATGTTATGCCAATTGACCTAGATGTCCTCCGAAATCATAGTCCCCAGCCCTCAGCCCAGTTACTCAGTCCCTCAGAGTGTTTCTATGTGTCTATAGTTTCTATGATTTTGCCTTGGTCACATTGTGCTTACTTCCTCTATAATGTGTACTGTCTTTCACTTCACCAAAGTTAAAACTTACCTACTATCTAGTTAGTGACTTCTCCTCCCCACTGCTCCCTGGTAACCATCAAAGATCGTTTCTTTCTGCATGTAAATCTTTTCTTCAGTTTTTATAATAGTGGTCTCATACAGTATTTGTCCTTTTGTGTTTGATTTATTTCACTCAGTATAATGCCCTCCAGATTCATCTATGTTGTGAGATGTTTCCCTGATTCATCATTATTCTTTATCATTGCATAGTATTTCATTGTGTGTGTGTACCATAGTTTGTTTATCCATTCATCTGTCGATAGGCACGTAGGTTGTTTCCATCTTTTTGCTACTGTGAATAATGCAGCAATGAACGTAGATGTGCATGTCTATTCATGTGAAGGCTCTTATTTCTCTAGGATGTATTCCTAGGAGTGAGATTGCTGGCTCATATGATATTTCTATTTCTAGCTTTTTAAGGAAGTGCCATAGAGTTTTCCATAGTGGTTGTACCATTTTACATTCCCACCAGCAATGTATAAGAGTTCCAATCACTCCACAACCTCTCCGATATTTGTTATTTTCTGTTTTTTTTTTTTTTGATTATGCCAGTAATGTCAGGGTATGATGGTATCTCATTATAGTTTCAATCTGCATTTCTCTAATGGCTAATGATCGGGAGCATTTCCTCCTATGTTTGCTAGCTGCCTGAATGTCGTTTTTGGTGAAGTGTCTGTTAATAGGTTTTGTCCATTTTTTGATAGGATTATTTGTCTTTTTATTGTTACTGTGTTGTACTATCTTATAGATTTTAGAGGTTAGACCCTTGCTGGATATAAATTTTTTCCCCAGTGTGTAGGTTCTCTTTTTACTCTTTTAGTGAAGTCTTTTGATGAGCATATATATGTAATTTTTAGGATAACTCAGTTATCTAGTTTCTCTTCTGGTGTTTGTGTATTGTTAGTTATGGTTTGTATCCTATTTATGCCGTATATTATGGCCCCTAGCATTGTCCCTATTTTTTTCTTCCATGATCTTTATCATTTAAGTTTTTATATTTTGGTCTTTGATCCATTTTGAATTAGTTTTTGTGTATGGTGTAAGTTATGGGTCCTGTTGCATTTTTTTACAGATAGGCATCCAATTTTGCCAGCACCATTTGTTAAAAAGACTGTCTTTTTCCCATTTAATGGACTTTGGGTCTTTGTTAAAGATCAGCTGACTGTGCGTAGATAAATTTACATCTGGATTCTCAGTTCTGTTCTATTAGTCTATGTGTCTTTCGTTGTACTAGTACCAGGCTGTTTTGACTACTGTAGCTATATAGTAGGTTCTGAGATCAGGTAGTGTGAGGCCTCCTACATCATTGTTCTTCTTCTTCAATAATGCTTTACTTATCTGGGGCCTTTATCCTTTCCATATAAAGTTAATGATTAGTTTTTCTATCTTGTTAAAGAATGTTGTTGGAATTTGAATCTGAGTTGCATTGTATCTGTAGATAGCTTTGGGTAGGATTGACATTTGTACAATGTTGAGTCTTCCTATCCATGAGCATGATATGTTTTTCCATTTATGTAGGTCTCTTGGATTCTTGCAGTAGTGTTTTGTAGTTTTCTTTGTATAGGTAACTTTACATTCTCTGATTAGATTTATTCCTCAGTAATTTATTTTATTAGGTGCTATTATAAATGGTATCATTTTCCTGATTTCCTTTTTGTAGTTCTCTTTTTTTGATGTATAGGAATCCAACTGATTTTTGTATGTTGATCTTGTATCCTGCTACTCTGCTGAATCTCCAGCAATTTTCTTTTGGAATCTTTAGAGTTCTCTATGTATAGTATCATATCGTCTGCAAATAGGGATGATTTTACTTCTTCCTTAGCAATTCTGATGCCCTTTATTTCTTTATCTTGCCTTATTGCTCTAGCTAGGACTTCTAGCACAATGTTAAATAGGAGTGGTGATAAAGGGCATCCTTGTCTTGTTCCTGCTTTCAGCCTCTCTCCATCGAGATGAGTTGGCTGTTGGTTTTGTATAGATGCCTTTTATTATGTTGAGAAAATTTCCTTCTATTCCTATTTTATTGAGAGTTTTTTATCAGGAATGGGTGTTGGATTATATCAAATACCTTTTCTGCATAGATGGAGATGATTATGTGATTCTTTTCTTTTGTTCTATTTATGTGCTGGATTATGTTGATTGATTTACTAATGTTGAACCTTGCATACCTGGTATGAATTCCACTTGGTCATGGTGCATTATTATTTTGATATGATACTGAATTCTATTGGCTAGGATTTTGTTGAGAATTTTTGCATCTGCATTCATGAGATTGCTCTGTAATTTTCTTTTTTTGTGATGTGCTTGCCTGGCTTTGGTATCAGGTTTGCGCCAGCTTCACAGAATGAATTGGGGAGTATCCCTTCCTTTTCTATGCTATGAAATAGTTTGAGTAGTACTGGTGTGAGCTCTTCTCTGAATTTTTAGTAGAATTCTCCAGTGAAACCATCTGGGCCAGGGCTTTTTTTTTTTTTTTGTGGTTGTAAGTTTTTTTTTTTTTTTTTATTACCTTTTCAATTTCTTCTCTTATTATGGGTCTATTCAGATTTTCTACCTCAGTTTGTGTTAGTTTAGGAAGGTAGTGTGTTCCTAGAAATTTTTCTATTTCCCCTAAGTTTTAAAATTTATCGGAGTATGGTTTTTCATACTACTCTGTTACGAACCTTTTTATTTCAGTTGGGTCTGTTGTAATGTCTCCCATTTCATTTCTTATTGGGGCTATTTTCTTCTCTCCTGTTTTTCTTTTGTCATTTTGGCCAGTAGTTTGTTGATTTCGTTGATCTTTTCAAAACACCAACTTTTGGTTTTGTTGATTCTATTGTTTTTTCTGTTCTCTATTTCATTTATTTCTGCTCTGATATTTATTATTTCCTTTCTTCTGGTGGCTGTGGGCTTCTTTTGCTGTTCTACTTGTTTGAGTTGTAGGGCTAATTTTTAATTTTGTCTCTTTCTTCTTTTCTGATGTATGCATTTGTTGCTAAAAGTTGACCTCTGAGCACTGCCTTTGCTGTGTCCCAAAGGTTTTGGTATGAGATGTTTTCATTCTCATTTGATTCTAGGAATTTTTTTAAAATCTCATCTTTGATTTCCTCTATTACTCAGTGGTTTTTAAGGAAGGTTTATTCAGTTTCCAAGTTTTTATTTTTCCCTTGTTCTTCCTGTTATTTTATTTCTACTTTCATGGCCTTGTGATCAGAGAAGATGCTTTGTATTATTTCTATGTTTTGGATTTTATTGAGGGTTGCTTTGTGGCCTAAAATATGATCTATTCTGGAGAATGTTCCATGTGCATTAGAAAATAATGTATACTTTGCTGCTGTTGCATGGAGTGTTCCATATATGTCTCTGAAGTCAAGTTGACAGATTGTGGCTTTAGATCTTCTGTATCTCTGTTTTTTCTGTATGTTCTATCCTTCACTGACAGTGGTATGTTGAAGTCTCCTGCTATTATTGTGTAACTGTCTATTTCTCTTTCCCATGCCGTTAGAATTTGATTTATGTATTTTGGAGCCCTGCCATTGGTTATGTAGACATTTATTAAGGTTATGTTGTCTTGATGGATTGTCTCTTTAATCATTGTATAATATCCTTCCTTGGCTTTTATGGTGGATTTTGCCTTAAAGTCTGTTTTAACTGAGATTAGCATTGCTACTCCTACTCTTTTTTGGTTGCTGTTTGCTTGATATATTTTTTCCATCTTTTGATTTTTAATATTTTATGTCTTAGTGTGTAAAGCATGTCTCTTGTAGACAGCATATTGATGGGTCATGTTTTTTATGCATTCTTTCATGCTCTGTCTCTTTATGGATACATTTAGGCCTTTTACATTCAATGTGATTATCAATAGCTGTGAGTTTATTGCTGTCATTTTGTTGTGATTTTTTATTTTTATTTTTTTGTGGTGCTGATGTTTTCTTTGTTCCTCTTACTTTCCTCTGCTGAGTTCGTTTGTGGAATTTCTTTTCATTTCTTTAATTATTATAGATTTTGTGTTTACTGAGTCTTTACGTTTCTCTTCTTTTTTATTTTGATGAATAGGTTTGTTAACTATCTTCGTGGTTATGCTGAAATTTGCACTTATCTTCCTAAGTTTAAACAAGTCATTTATTACTTGATATTGCCTTGATTTACTCTTCATTACAAAATTCTATACCTACACCATTTATTCCCCCTTTTATTGTTTTGATGTCATCATTTACAGATTAACATCTCTGGTTTCCTGTTTTAAATCTTTTAGTTTTGTTGTATTATTGAGAGTTCTTTACCTAGGCTGGTATCTGGCTGATGCTGTCCTTTGTCCCAGCCTCAAGTTGTCTGATGTTGTTGGTTCTCTAACCAAAGGACTCCCTTTAATTGTTTCAGTAAGTTTGGTTTGGTTTTTACATATTCCCTTAATTTCTGTTTATCTGGAAATGTCCTAATTTTGCCATCATATTTGAGAGTTTTGTAGGATATATCATTCTTGGTTGGCAGTTTTTTTTCCTTTCAAGGTTTTATATGTCATCCCATTGCCTTCTTGCCTGCATGGTTTTTGCTGAGTAATCAAACCTTTGTCTTATTGTTTCCCCTTTGTAAGTGACTTTTCTTTTTTTTCGAGCTGCTCTCAGGATTCTTTCTTTGTCTTTAGATTTTGGCAAATGTCATTATGATATGTCTTGGTGACTTTCTTTTGGGGTCTATCCTGTATGGAGTTTATTGAGTTTCTTGAATGGTCATCTTTTCATCTTTCATGATATTAGGGACGTTTTCTACCAGCAAATCGTCAGCAATCTTCTCTGTGTTTTCCATTTTCTCCCCCTGTTCTGAAACTCTGATCACATGAAAATTTTTGCTCTTGATTATGTCCCACATAATTATTAGGGTTTCTTCATTCTTTTCTCGGATTTTTCCTCAAACAGTGTGGTGTCCATGGATCTGTCTTCAATCTTGCTGATTCTGTCTTACGTTGTTTCATATTTGCTTGTAAAACCTTCTATTGAGTTTTCCATTTCTGAAATTTTGTTTTTTATCTTTTGGATTTCTAGTTGCGGTTTTTGTATGATTTCTAATTGTTTGTTTATTTTTACATCTTATTCTTTTGTTATTTTCCTGAATTCTTCTATTGCTTTGTCTGCGTTTTCTTGGATTTTGGCTATATTTTCATTGGTTTTGTCTGTGTTTTCCATGATTTTGTCTATTTTTTCCTTGTTTTGTCTGTGTTTTCCTTAATCTCTTTCCTAATCTCTTAGAGAGCCATAAATATTAATCTTTTGAATTCCATATCAAGTAGTTCCACTGCCTTTTCTACCAGAAGGTCATCTGATTATTTTGGTCACCTGTTGGAGCAATCTTGTCCTGCTTTTTTATATGTTTTGATATTGTCTGCTGTCTCTGAGACATTCAGATATTATTTTCCTTATGTATTGTGTGTTTGCTTTGTCCTGCTTTTTTTTTTTTGATATGTCTGGTTGGGTGGGCCAGGCGTGCTTTGTTGCTTTCTTGTCTGTGGGCATGATAGCTCTCACCACTTTGTCTGGATGGGCAAGGCAGGTTGCTTGGCTGTGATGCAGCAGGGTGAGGCTGGTGAGTAGGGAGGGCATGGAGCCAGGATGCTCAGCTTCTGGGCATCTGTACAGGGCCAGTGGGAAGGCAGGGATATGTGGCTGGGTTGCTAGGCTGTGGCACAATAGGATCAGACTGTAGGGGAGAGAGCGGCAAGGAGCCTGGTCATCCATCTGCAGCACAGTGGGGTGGAGCTGGCAGGGGAGAGGGGCACGGGACTGTTGCTTGGCTGTGGTGCAGTGCGCTAGAGCCAGTGGGGGAGGGAGAGGCATGGGGTTGGGTCTCTCAGCTGCAGTGCAGTGAGGCAGAGATGGTGGAGTGGGAGGGGGCATGAGGCCAGGTTGCTCAATTGTAGGGCAGTGAGGTAGGGCTAGTGGAGAGGGATGGGCATGAGCCAAGATGCTCAGTGTGGGATAACAGGGCACAGCTGGCTGGGAGGGAGGGGAGGTCAGCATAGGCCTGCGTCTTTTGGCTGCAGTGCAGTGGAATGGAGGTGGCAGGGAGGAAGGCACACAGGCTGGGGTGTTCAGCTGTGGGGCAGTGGGGTGGAGCCGGCAGGCAGTTAGGGGCATGAGCACAGGGCCGAGTTGCCTGACTACAGTGCCGTGGCTCAGAGTCAGAGTAGAGGGAAAGGGCATGGGTCTGGGTCATTCCACTGTGATGCAGCCAGACTGGTTAGCAGGGAGGGAAGTATGCAGATCTGGGTCATTCAGCTGCAGTGTAGTGAGGTGTGGCTGATAGGAAGAGGGAGGTGGGAGGAGGGGTGAAGAGGGGGTGAACGAATCTAGAAGGTGTGGGGTTTGTACTATGGTCCCCAGCAGTCTGGGCTGCTTGGGTGGGGTGGTTCTTGACACCACTCACCAGAAGGGTGGGGGTTGTCAGAGCATGCTCCTCTGGTTACTGCGTGAGAGTGTAAGGGCAGTTCCTTGAGCTGCAGCTGACAAACAGGACCTTGCTTTGCTCTGTGTGTGTCCGCACCACTCCTCTATCTTCTGTTGGAAGTTCCATGAAGATGCCTTTATGTACTCTTGGTGTGCGGTTTTTGGCTTTATGTCAAGATGGTTGTGCTGCGTCATGCCAGTCTGCAAAGAACCTTCACTCCGTATCTTTACTTGTTTGCTGTTTTCGATCAATTTCTTCTTCTCAGTGGCTTCTGATTTAATACTTCATCCTTTCATTTAAAGTTCAGGGTTCCAGGATTGATGTCTGTATCTGTTTCACTTGTTTTTTTGGGTCTTTGTTGCAGAGGGATGGCTTGGTGTGTTTGACAAGTACGCCATCTCTGCTCCGTCCCTGGTGAGATTAATCTTGACAATATTTTTACTTAACCCAATTATTCAAAAAATTTCAAAAGGTAATGCGTATTAAAAATTATTAATGAGATGTTTTACAACATTTTTTTGGTATTAAATCTTTAAAATCTAGTATATAGTTTACATTTACAGAACAAGTTAGTTTAAATAATCCACATCTCTGGTGCCCAATAGCCACGTGTAGCTACTTCCTACTGTGTTGGACTAAGTAGGCCTAGATATTTTCATGGCTTAATTCATCCTTCACTTCATTCAGATCTCTGTTTAAACATCACCTCCTCAGGAAAGTCTTCCTCATTGCCCCATGTAATAGAACTTCCCAGCCCCCTATATTTGTCTTTAGTCTTCTTATGCTGCTTTATTTTTTTCCATAGCACTTCATTATTTATTTTTATTTTTTCATTGTCTGAGTTCCCCTCGGGAATAGAATATGTAAGAGGTAAGGGCCATTGCTGGTTTTATTTATCACCATATTCCTAGTGCCTGGCACGTAGTGGTGGCTCAATTGTATGTGAGGTGCCTCCTGATCTGGCTCTGGCTACCCATCTGGTTTAGGCTCCACTACTCATGTCACTTGCCAGAAAATCTGAATTATTTTTCTACCCCTTCCATGCTCATGTTGTTCTCTTTTTATGAAATATCCGTCTTCCTCTTTCTGTGTATCCAGATCTTACCCTCATTCAAGACCCACCTTAAAATCTCCTCCCTCTAGGAAGCCTTCTAAGACTTCTGCATCCAGATCCTGACCTTTCTGGAACATATTTCCCAAACCTTTTTTATGACTCTTTCAGATAGTGTTAGTTGTGTTTCTATCTTAACTATTATTCTGGACTGTGAGCTCATGGAAATCTGAAGTTTACAGAAAATTAAAAACAAAGAAAAAACCTCTTGCCCCAAATTGCAAGGAAGAGCTAGGATGAAACTCAGAGCTTTCAGCCTCCAAAGCCTCAGCCCTTCATCACTTGACTCCATTTCCTCTTGTTAAATGTTGCCATAGTTAGAGTAGAGATTAGAACATGAGTATATAGTAGTTGCTCTTTTCTTCGTAATCTAGAGTAGGATGTTTAACAGGTATGAAGTGAGTGTGTATAAATGAATGGGGATGAAAGAAGGTTGACTGGCCCCTGTGCTCATACTAGAGACACTCTAGACACTATTCTAGGAGGAGGAGAGTTGGAATGCTGGTCCTTACGAATACATGCAGCAAGACACTGCATCTAATGTGTGATCTTTGCAGGTGGTTCCTAACATTTCTTACCAATGCATGGAGGTGAATCTCTACAAAATACCCGACAACATCCCCTCATCAGCCAAGAATCTGGACCTGAGCTTTAATCCCCTGAGGCATTTAGGCAGCCATAGCTTCTCCAACTTTCCAGAACTGCGTGTGCTGGATTTATCCAGGTAATGAATGAGCTTTTACACAATTCCTGAGGTGAGATGTTCATTGTCCTATCACATCATTTTTGGGCCAGAAAGCCTGGTTGGTAGAGTCTCAATCACCATTCATTTATTTAACATATTTACTACTTGCTATGAGCTACAGTGAGCTATGGCTGCTAACCAAAATGTCGGCAGTTCAAATCTACCAGCCACTCCTTGCAAACCCTACGGGGCAGTTCTACTCTGTCCTATAGGGTTGCTATGAGTTAGAATCAACTCGATGGCCACAGGTTTGGTTCTGAGTTTTATATAATCTTAGGCAAGCCACCTCCCTTCTCCAGGTCTCAATTTCTTCATCTATGAAATAGGCAGCTTAGTGAGATGGTTTCTAAGGACAATTCTACCTTTGGATTTTTTTTTAAGTCAGTGTCTTAGTTATCTAGTGCTGCTATAACAGAAATACCACAAGTGGATGGCTTTAACAAAGATAAATTTATTCTCTCACAGTCTAGGAAGCTAGAAGTCTGAATTCATTGTACCAGCTTCAGGGGAAGACTTTCTCTCTCTGTCAGCTCTAGGGAAGGTCCTTGTCATCAGTATTCCCCAGTCGAGGAGCTTCTCAGCACAGGGACCCCCAGGTCCAAAGCACACACTATTCTCTTGGCTCTTGTTTCTCGGTGGTATGAGGTCCCCATGTCTCTCTGCTCATTTCTCTCTTTTATATTCCAAAAGAGATTGACTTAAGACACAACCTAATCTTGTAGATTGAGTCCTGCCTCATTAACATAACTGCTGCTAATCCAACTTCATTAACATCATAGAGGTAGGATTTATAACACATAGGAAAATCACATCAGGTGACAAAATGGTGGACAATCATACAATATTGGGAATCATAGACTAGCCAGGTTAACACACATTTTTGGGGGGACATAATTCAATCCATAACATTCCACCCTTTGGCCCCCAAAATTCATGTCATTGCCACATGTAAAACACACTCATCCATCATATCATACCAAAAGTCTTAGATCAACTCCAAATTCAAAATCCAAAAATTCCTCTTCACTTATGAAATCTAGAATACAAATTATCTGCTTCCAAAGTACAATAGTGGAATGGGCACAAGCTAGACATTTCCATTACAAATGGGAGAAATTGGAGGGAAAGAAGGGGTAACAGGCACCAAGCAAGTCAGCAGAACACATTACATTAGCCCTCAAGGCTTGAAAATAATCATCTGTTCTCTGAGACCATTTACACAATGGCTCTGCCCTCCAGACTCTTAGGTATCAGCCCTGGCCTTCAGTTCTGCCTTCCTGGCCCACTGGAACGGCAACACTGCTCCTTCATATTTGGGTGCCCCAATTCTCCTAGTCCATCTGAGTGGCGACTCCATCCTTTGAGACCCCAGAGGTTGTGGTCCTACCCTTTGAGACTGGGGCAGCTCTGCTTTCTGTGTTCCTTGTCCCTTCAGCTTCTGCTTCCTGGTTCTTTGGCCTCTTGGCCCTTTGGTCCTCACCACCCATGTCTTCCCTGCTTGGGCAGGTGTTCCAAATCTCTTTATCTCTACAGATAAGTGATCGGGGGCACCCCACTCTGCCAGGGAGCCTCCTGCACAAAGGCACTCAGCCTTCTTGCTCGGTGGGTTGGCTCCAGTGCTGTCTCATGCTGATCTGCTGGTTCTGCTGCTGCCGTTTCTCTGCTGCTGCCATTTCTCTGCTCCTGCTTCTCACCATCTGCGCCATCTCCATTGTAACAGTTCTCCTCACTTCCTTCTGTGTCTTCACCAAAACTGTCTTTGATGTCCATAATTCTACCAACAGTCTCCTCAGGGCAATCTAGGCTTTTACTGTTAGGCACTTTAAGACACTTCCAGCCACTACCCATTCAGTTTCAAAACCACTTCCACATTTTAGGTATTTGTTAGAGCAACACCCTACTCTCTCAGTACCAAATTCTTAGTTATCTAGTGCTGCTATAACAGAAATACCACAAGTGGATGGCTTTAACAAAGAGAAATTTATTCTCTCACAGACTAGGAAGCTAAAAGTGTGAATTCAGGGTGCCAGTTCCAGAGGAAGGCCTTCTCTCTCTGTTGGCTCTGGGGGAAGGTCTTTGTCATGAATCTTCCCTGGTCAAGGAGCTTCTCAGTGCAGGGACCTAGGGTCCAAATGACACGTTATTCTCTTGGCTCTTGTTTCTTGGTGGTATGAGGTCCCTGTGTCTTTCTGCTTGCCTCTCTTTTATATCTCAAAAGAGATTGACTTAAGACACAACCTAATCTTATAGATTGAGTCCTGTCTCTTTAACATAACTGCCACTAATCCTACTTCATTAACATCATGGAGGTAGGATTTACAACACATAGGAAAATCACATCAGGTGTCAAAATTGTGGACAATCACACAATACTGAGAATCGTTACTAGCCAAATTGACACACATTTTTGGGGGGATACAATTTAGTCCATAATAGTCAGGATAGAAAATTGACTTAAACTCTCATCAACAGATATTTCTTGACCACTAGCTATATATTGTACACTCTGATATAAAACAAGAATATATTGATATGTAACATACCACCCCCTCTATTAAGGAGGGCATATCTACTTGAGGGGACCCTGTTTTTTGTTTTTGTTCTAAATATATTTTCCAATCCTAACATTCCATATTATGTTATAATTCTACACCCCATCTGCATTCATTTTCTAGGGCTGCCAGGACAAAATGCCACAAACTGGGTGGCTTATAAGAACAGAATTTTATTTTCTCATAGTTCTGGAGAGTAGTTCTGGAGACTAGAAGTTCAAATCAACATGTAGGTCAATCCATGCTCCTTCTAAAGTCTTTGGGGGAAGACCTTTTCTTGTCTCTCCCAGCTTCTGGAAGCCCCAGACATTCCTTGGTTTATAGATTCATGTTCCCAAGGTCATCCTTCCCCTGTCTTTCTGTGTCTCTTATCCTCTTTTATCAGGCACTACTCAGATTAGATTAGGATCTACCCTACTCCAGTATTACCTCATATTGACAACATCTTCAAAGACCCTATTTTCAAATAACATTGCATTCACTGATAAAAGTGCTTAGGACTTCAACATATCCTTTTGGGGGACACAATTCAATCCATAGCACTCCATGTATCATGATTGCACCTACTTCAGGACTTTTGTATCTGTTGTTCACATTGCCTTCTTTTCTTGTTAACACTTACTCATCTTTCATATTTCAACTTAAGTGTTCTCAGAGAAGCCTGCTTTAATCCTCCTAGTCTGGGTCAGTTTCCTTGATATAAAATTTCATAGCACACTTTCCGTTTTATTTTTCCCCAACAAAACTCACTCATATCATGTATTACTAACATTTACCTGTGATAAGGACACCATTCAAATATCTAGCTATCTTCAGAAATTTTCATAAACATTAAAGGTATCTGCAACACTTGTAATTTTTTATATCTTTGAAATTGACCTTCATCAGTCATTTATCATGCCTGACAACTAACAACTATCTCCATCATCTGTATGAATCAGATGTATATTCACAATTATTTGTGGTAGGAAATGGATAAATTTGATCTTAAATAATATTACATACTATACTAGCCACACAGTTGTCATGTACCCCAATCATTACTCTTTAACTGAATTTCTTCTAATGGCTTTCCTCTCTGCTAAACATGTGTGCCAAGTATAATAAAAAAGAGTGCATCAGTGTGGCCAGTGTGACAATATTGGATCCATGGGAACTTCTGGTTTGTACATGCCATCATTTGCCCTCCTTGATATCTTTACCAGGACACAACAGTATAGCAAGTCATATCCTATGAAGAACTGGATAACTGGTATTGTTATTCCAATTTGGGTTTTTATTCAGCAGAAGTATTGCATAATCTGTATCTCTCTTCCATGTAGGTGTGAAATTCAGACAATTGAAGATAATGCATATCAGGGACTAAACCATCTCTTCACCTTGAAATTGACGGGAAACCCTATTCAGCATTTAGCCTTGGGAGCCTTCGCTGGACTATCAAGTTTGCAGAAGCTGGTGGCTGTGGAGATAAACCTAACCTCCCTAGAGGACTTCCCCATTGGACATCTTAAAACTTTGAAGGAGCTTAACGTAGCTCACAATTCTATCCATTCCTTTAAATTACCTGAATATTTTTCTAACCTGACCAACCTGGAACACTTGGACCTTTCCAATAACCGGATCCAAAATATTTATCATAAAGACTTGCAGATTCTACATCAAATTCCTCTACTCAGTCTCTCTTTAGACCTGTCCCTGAACATGATAGACTTTATCCAACCAGGAGCCTTCAAAGGAATTAGGCTTCATAAACTGACTTTGAGAAGTAATTTTGATAAAATGAATGTAATGAAAACGTGTATTCAAGCTCTGGCTGGTTTAGAAGTCCATCAGCTGGTCCTGGGAGAATTTAAAAATGAAAGGAACTTGGACAGGTTTGACAAATCTGCCCTGGAGGGACTATGCAATTTGACCATTGAAGAATTCCAGATAGCATACTTGGAAGACTTCTCATCGAATGATATTGGTGTATTTAATTGCTTGGCAAATGTTTCTGCAGTTTCTCTGGTGGATCTGTGGCTAAACAAGTTAGAAAGTCTTCCTAAAGATTTCAGATGGCAATCCTTAGAATTGGTTAACTGTAGATTTGAACAATTTCCCGCATTGGCACTCCCCTCTCTGAAAACGTTTGTTTTAACGGCCAATAGAGATAGTAAGACTGTTGTAGATTTTGAACTACCAAGCCTTGAGTTTCTAGATCTCAGTGGAAATGGTTTGAATTTCAGAAGCTGCTGTTCTCATTCTGATTTTGGGACAACCAGGCTGAAGTATCTAGATATGAGCTTCAATAATATTATTGTCATGGGTTCAAACTTCCTGGGCTTGGAACAACTAGAACATCTGGATTTCCGAAGTTCCACCTTGAAACAGGCCAATGATTTTTCAATATTCCTATCACTCACAAAACTACTTTACCTTGACATTTCTCACACCCATACTCGAGTCGTCTTCCACGGCATCTTTCATGGCTTGTACAGCCTCAAAGTCTTGAAAATGGCTGGCAATTCTTTTCGGGACAACTTCCTTCCAGCTATCTTCACAGACCTGACTAACTTGACTTTCTTGGACCTCTCTCATTGCAAAGTAGAACAGGTGTCCCAGGGAGCTTTTGACTCACTCCTCAGACTTCAGGTGATAAATATGAGTTACAACAACCTCCTGTTGTTGGATATACTTCCCTTTAAATATCTCCACTCCCTTCAGGTTCTGGACTATAGTTTCAATCATATAGTGGCCCCCAAGGTACAAAAACTACAGCATCTTCCAAGTAACCTAACTCTCTTAAATCTTACCCAGAATGACTTTGCTTGTGTTTGCGAGCACCAGAGTTTCCTGCAGTGGGTCAAGGACCAGAGGTGGCTCTTGGTGGAAGTTGAACAAATGATGTGTGCGACACCTTTAGATATGCAGGGCATGCCTGTGCTGAGTTTTAGGAATACCACCTGTCAGATGAACAAGATCATCATCAGTGTGTCAGTTCTCAGTGTGCTCGTCGTATCTCTGACAGTAGTTTTGGTCTATAAGTTCTATTTCCATCTGATGCTTCTTGCAGGATGCAAAAGGTTCGGTGGTGATGAATGCACCTATGATGCCTTTGTTATCTACTCTAGCCAGGATGAGGACTGGGTGAGGAATGAGCTGGTAAAGAACCTGGAAGAGGGAGTACCCCCCTTTCAGCTCTGCCTTCACTACAGAGACTTTATCCCTGGTGTAGCCATCGCCGCCAACATCATCCAGGAAGGTTTCCACAAAAGCCGGAAGGTTATTGTCGTGGTATCTCAGCACTTCATCCAGAGCCGCTGGTGTATCTTTGAGTATGAGATTGCCCAGACCTGGCAGTTTCTGAGCAGTCGCGCTGGCATCATCTTCATCATCCTGCAGAAGGTGGAGAAGTCCCTGCTCCGGCAGCAGATGGAGCTGTACCGCCTTCTCAACAGGAACACCTACCTGGAGTGGGAGGACAGTGTCCTGGGGAAGCACATCTTCTGGAGACGACTCAGAAAAGCCCTGCTAGCTGGTAAACCACAGAGTCCAGAAGGAGCAGCAGATGCAGAGAACAACTAGCTTAAAGCAACAACTCCCACCTGAGGTGAAGAAACTCCTGTGACACTTTCCCACCCAGCTGAGCTCAACACTTATTCAGCTAGCACTCCCGCCAACTCCTGCAAAAAACAAAACACTGCCATTGAGGTGATTCTGGCTCATAGTGACCCTATAGGACAGAGTAGCACTGCCCCACAGGGTTTCCAAGGATGTAAATCTTTACAGAAGCAGACTGCCACATCTTTTGTCCACATTCAGCTAACAAGCATATTAAATGCTGCAACATACCAGTCGCTGTTCTAAGCGCCGATGACTCAGTGGTGTGCAAGATAACACACACAGGCTGCTCATCTCATGGAGCTTACAGTGCAGAGGGAATAGCTACCAGTGTTAAAACACAGAGCCTTCTAGACTGGTGTTTTAGGCAACTCAACTAAGGAGTCCATGACAGATAATTTCAACTCAACTCAGCCCACCAAATCAACTTAGAACTAAGAGTGAAAGCAGAAAAGAACACTATTCTTTTCCTGAGCATTTGAATAGAAACTACCTCATGTATTATGTTTTGTTGTTGTTAGCTCCTGTTGAGTCAACCCTCAACTCATGGTGACCCCAAGTGCTACAGATCAGAACTGCTCTATAGGGTTTTCTTGGCTGTAATCTTTACAGAAGCAGTGCACCAGGCCTTTCTTCCATGGAGCAGGTGAGTGGGCTCGAACCAACAACCCTTAGGTTAGCAGCCGATTGAAAACTGCTTACGCCCCCCAGGCTCATAACATATTTAAGCCACCTTAAAACAAAACATTTTTGGTGGTTTCAATGGAAACTTTTCCCTTTTCTACCGAATGCAGTTTAAATTCTACTTGATGATTCCAAAGGCACCTGATTCAGGATCTTCCTTCCACTTCAAGGCAGTTTTCTTCCAAAGGTAGAACTCTTGTAACTAATTCCTGAGGAATTACAAACACTCACAAATTTACGAACATCCTAGTCATTCCTTAGCACGTTGTATTTATTAATTTAAAATCTGGTATATATTTTGTCTTTATTAATCCCGTTCTCATTTTTTATATCTTCTCTACACTCCCATATCATAAATAAGGCTGTTGGGGATGTGCTGGAAATATCTATATTTAACCATGATTTTTTTAAGCAAATATAAAAAATACACTGTCACTTTCTGTCATTCAATGTCATTCAAAAGCTGTACACCGGTAAAAAGTTGAATTTACAAAAATTGTGTGATAAGTATATTTACAACAATGCCAAAAAATAAAATAAAAAAGAGAGAGAGAGTAGCTGTTGAGGCTGCTTATGTACAACCAAACACCTCATGGGATTTGGTTCCTCAGTTTGGAGAGTCAGGGTCATGGTTTCATGGAATATCCCAGTTAATTCGCCTGTTGTTAGGAGCTGTCAAGTCAGTACAACAGAATGAAACACTGTCTGGGTCTGAGCCGTCCTCACAATCCTTGCTATGTTTGAGCTCATTGTTGCAGCCACTGTGTCAATCCATCTCGTTGAGGGTCTTCCTCTTTTTTGCTGACCCTTTACTTTACCAAGCATGAAGTCCTTCTCTAGGGACTGTTCCCTCCTGACAACATGTCCAAAGTACATGAGACAAAGTCTCACCATCCTCCCTTCTAAGGAGCATTCTGGCTGTACTTCTTCCAAGACAGATTTGTTCATTCTTCTGGCAGTCCATGGTATATTCAATATTCTTTGCCAACACCATAAT
>NW_004443952.1:3679949-3693681 GCF_000243295.1 Trichechus manatus latirostris | reverse complement strand
ATTCAATATTCTTTGCCAACACCATAATTCAAAGGTATCAATTCTTCTTTGGTCTTCCTTATTCATTGTCCAGCTTTTGCATGCATATGAGGTGACTGAAAGTGCCACGGCTTGGGTTAGGCACACCTGAATCCCCGAAGTCACATCTTCACTTTTGAACACTTTAAAGAGGTCTTTTGCAGCACGTTTGCCCAATGCAATACTTCATTTGATTTCTTGACTGCTGTTCCCATGGGTGTTGATTGTGGATCCAAGTAAAACGAAATCCTTGACAACTTTAATATTTTCTCCATTTATTATAATAATTGGCCTAATATCATGTTTAGTGTATTTGTTCTACCTCTTAGTTTTCTGTGTAGTATCTGGGGGTCTTAAAAGCACACACATGGCCATCCAAGGCACAACAATTGGTTTCTATTCACCTGGAGCAATAGAGGAAGAAGCAGAGTCAGGAATAGAAGGAGGATATTGAGTTTGTGGCTAACGGCCTCCTTGAAAAACTGCCTCCTTTGTCATCAGACCAGAAGAACTGGATGGTACCTGGTACCATAACCGAACATTTTGATCAAAGATTCCATAGAAGAATCCTGATCTAAAGGGGGAAAATGCAGGACAGAATTTCAAATTATCATGGACTCTAGATTTTCTAGAGTCATGGAGCCATGGAGCCCTGAAACTATTGCCCTGAGATAATCTTTAAACCTTAAACCAAAAAATATTCCCTGAAGTTATCTTAAAATCTACCAATACCAAAAAATCCAAACCTGTTGCCATCCAGTCGATTCTGACTCATAGAGACCCTATAAGACAGAGTAGAACTGCCCTATAGGAGCAGCTGGTGGATTTGAACTGCCAGCCTTTTGGTTAGCAGCCAAGCTCTTAACCACTACACCATCAAAGCTCCATATATACATATGTGTGTTTGTGTGTGTGTGTATGTATGTATACATACACACACACACAAACACACACATATATATCTCTGTTAGAAGAGAGAATGAATGACTAAAAAGATAAAGCCAAAATGGAGTGGTTATATCTTAATGGTGGTATTTTAAAAAAATGAATATGAGGTTTTTTTTTTTATAATTAGGAGTAGAATTATTTTCAATTTGGAGAAAAAGATATCATAACATGTAAGGAAATTCAGCAATGTAATGTTTATGTTTATTTTTTTGAGATAGGTAGATAAATTTGGTATATAGGTTAATTAGTAATAAAGGTCTGCATTGAACATTATGCTCTTTTAAGCACTATCTGTATGGAATCAAAGGAACAACAGCAATTCCAAAGACTAGATAGAAACTTTAGAGGCCAGTGAGTTTATGTTAATGAAGGAGAAACAACTCAGAAAAGGAGGATGAGAATGGTTGCAGAACTCAAAGACTGTAATCAATGTCACTAAATCGTATGTGTAGAAACCGTTGAATTGGTGTATGTTTTGCTGTGTATTTTCTCAACAACAACAATAAAATGAAATACTTATTATCTACTAAATTATGGCTTTCAGGGAGATGGCATTAAAATGACTTGGTTGAAAGTAGCTCTTGTTTAAAGAAGCCTGACTTCCTGGTCTCATAAGAGGCAGTTCTGGTTAGAGGTAAAGGGAAGGATGGGAGCTTAGGAAGTCACCTCTTCTTGATGATCTCAGACTCTTATGGGCTATTGTAGCTGAGATGAACGCATGAAATGCCTTGCAACAAAGGTCTCTTCTCAGAGTAAGTACTGTTTGGTGGAAATTTGAATGCCTTTTGAGAGACACAGAGGGCTGAGGTCTCCCCACTGCCGGGAGAACTGTTTGTGAAGGGATTCAACATGGGGAACTCACATTGCTACTTTCTGTGGCAGCATCACTCCCCGACTACATTTAGGAACAAGTAGAAATTACCACTGAGAAAACAACGTTCCTGAGGTTAATGGGGATCATGTTAAGGGAAGTTCTCAGAAAATCACACTTACCCAACTTCCCCAGAGCTGGTGCATTCAAAGAGAGGGCAGTGAGGACATGTGGAAAATCCAATTGTCAAGCACTGGAGATAAGGCCACACTCATGAGTGTGTTGTAACAGTGTTTCAGAGTGTATTTCGGTTTGAGCATGGCTGGCATTGCTGAACATGCCTGGTGTGTTTGTATGTCTTGGGTGCTAGTGAAAGCGGGCGTATACATTTGTGCACATACTTCTGTGAGTTCCTGTCAGGGTTTGTGTGTATGTGAGAGTGGTTTTGTCTGTGTGAACATATCTGCATGGAAGGGAATGTGATTATATTGCATGGGGAATATGTGCATTTGATGTAGATGTTTACTGCTGTTTGATATAAGTTCTGTACGTTTATTTGTCTTTGCACATGATTGCATATATATAAATGTTTGAGTTAGTTTCTGATTTGCTAGAGGCTGTGCGTTTGTGTAAGTCCATGCTACATGTGAGTGTGCTTGTGCTTATGTTTGAGTACGCATTCTGCATATGAATGTTAGTTCAAGCAAATACACAAGGCTCCAGGGGTGAAAATCAAAATACAACTGGAGTGTTTCCTTTATACAAGGCTGACACTGACCCCTTCCCATCTGTCCCGTCTCCCAGATGGAGAATTCTGAAAATTGCAGGTGAGGTGGGCAAGAAGGAGAAGAAATAATCTGGACAGACGCAGAAAGAGAAGAAAGAGGAAAGTCAGGTCTAGGATGGGCTCCTTGCAGCTGTTTAAATCCTCTGGATGAAAGAGAGATGAAGCATGGAGTAGAGATAAATTAATATTAATTATAATGCTGTAAATTTATGTCATACCCTACAACTTGTAACACAATCATACAGTTATAATCACTTTTAAATCTCTCATTAGCCAGGTGAGGTAGGCAGATCAAGGATCATTATCCCCATTTTACTGATATGAAACCTGAGGTTCAGCGAAGTAAATTTATTGTCAATAGGCCACTGAGTGAGCAAGTGACAGGGGCTGAACCTGGGCCTCTGGCCCACTCAGCACAGCTTACTTTCCACTACACCCTGTGGCTTCATACTTTAAGTTGGCAAAAGGAGAAGTGAAACCCCTGTAGTTTCACCCATAGAACCCTGAGAAACCATCCCTGTGGTTGACACCAGTGGAGGGTTTTTCACTAAAGCCGTGACTCATTAGGCAAATACATATCCATATATATTATATATACATATCAAATAATTTATGACACAACTCTTTCCACATAAGACTTGAAGGAGCTTCAAATAAAGTATACATGGGTAATAACAAGTTGCCATTGAGTCAACTACAACTTAAGGTGACCCCATGTGTGTCAGAGTAGAACTGTGCTCCATAGGGTTTGCAGTGGCTGATTTTTTTGAAAGTAGATCACTAGGGCTTTCTTCCAAGCTACCTCTGGGTGGACTCAAACCTCCAATATTTCAGTTAGCAGCTGAGTGCATTAACCGGTTGCACCACCCAGGGACTCCACATGGATAATAGAGTCAATCAATCAGAAGGAGAAAATCTGGACAAAGAAAAAAAAGAGGGAGAAAAGGTACTAAGAATAAGCTTCAGCACTGTTTTTCTAGTGTTAAACTCCAGAGAGACCCCCCTGGTGCTTTGGATCATGTGACTTTTGGAGAAAGCTCAAACTCAAATTCACTACTTACCAGTTAGCTGTGAGACTTGGGCTTCACTTCTCTGAAAGTCTAGTTATAACTCAAAGGAAAATTGAGGATAAGAATATTATTTTGTAAGGTTGATTCAAGGATTGAAAATCATGTATGTTCAGCACAAGGAACACAGTTCTCTTATGGGTGAGTGCTGCTCTGGAGCTTTATAAAAGGGGCACAGGGAAAAGCATTGGCAATTACCATTAGCAATTGCTGTGCTTCTCCAGGCTGTGAGATCACAGGAGTGACTTAACTGTAACTAGGCAGTTTCATTTTGACTCAGCCTCCACCCATGGGATTGTCAGAAGCCCAGCTTCCTTCTGGACTCTGTGACCTTCTGAAAATCACCGGCAGGTTTCTAGAGGGTTTTCATGGACTCACAAGAGTCCCCACTGGATTGATTTTTGAGCTCTGTGAAGGCAGAGAGCATGTGTGTTCACACTCCTGCTTCTCCATCCCTGAGCACGATGCCTGGAGCATAATAAACAGGCAACATTTATTTATTTGAAGAACTGATGAATAAGCAAAGCTTCATTTCCACAGATGATGTTTTCGGTGCCTCCCAGTCAAGGCTGCAAAGTCCCAGACCACAGTTCTCTGTTGCCCACATAGCTCCAGACTTCCATGGTTGTCTTCTATTCCTGTTCTTGTGGACTACTTCTTCCACTCTGCTCCTTTAACCCCAAATATTCCAAACATTACTTTGTGGAAGGGGAGAGAAGAATACCCTTGTAGTATATATCTTTAATGACTATCTCTAGGTCTTATTTTGCTTTATGCATGTTATCTGTTCATTTGTAATGGAGCAGACTCTTGGTGGAGTGATCGATCACTTGAGATCTGGTTCAGGCTCTCGATTTACTTCTTGGGTGATTTTGGGCAAGTCATTCAAGTCCCTTGAGGCTCACATTTCAATACTTAAAGTGGGGATGATAGTCTTTTCTCACTTGGCTGTAATGATAGTAATAATTACAAAAACCATTAAAGAAAACAAAACAAAACAAAAAACCTGTCAAGTCCATTCTGACTCATGGCAACCCGTGTTACAGAGTAGAACTGCTCCATAGAGTTTTCTTGGCTGGAATCTTTATGGAAACAGTTCTCTAGGCCTTTATTCCACCGAGCTGCTGAGTGGGTTTGAATCACCAGCCTCTAAGCTGCTTGCACCACCTACGCACCTTACAATAATAAACCAAAAAAAACAAAAAAACCAAACCCGTTGCTGTTGAGTCGATTCCAGCTCATAGCAACCCTATAGAACAGAGTAGAACTTCTCCATACCATTAATTGAGCAATCATATTGTGCAAGGAGTTTATATGAATCATCTCATTTACTTTGTCACATCAACGACTTAGGAAGATATTAAGTGATTTCCAATTTACAAACGAAGCGACTGAGGCTTGGAGTCATTATATAACGTGCCCAAGGTCACCTACAAATAAAAGGCAACTCTGAGATTAGGATCTAAGTCCATTCTAAATAAGGTACTATGCCAAGAGTACCCCTCTCCCACAGAAATGCGTATTATCTCACCCCAGTGAATTTATGTTAACTAAAGGGGGCTATTATCATTGCTAATGATGAGGAAATGGGTGCTCAGAGAAGATGAGTAACTTGCCCAAGGTCACACGCTTGCATGTATTACTTACAACAGCTACCACTTGCTGAGCTTTTGGTACATACCTGAGGCAACTTGAAGTTATGCATTGATTCATTTAATTATTAAAATGACCCTAGCAGGCAAGTATAGGTAGTTCTGTCATTTACAGATGAGAAAAATGAGGTGCAAAGAGAAAATTGTCCAAGTGCCATACAGTTGGAAGGGGTAGAATCAGGGTTTGAACCCAAGTCAGCCTGTTTCTCAGGGCCGTGTTCTTTCTACCACATGATGGCTGCCTTAATATCCTGGGCTGACTCAGGATAGACTGCGGAGTGACTGGAGAATAATTTAGACAAGGTCAGTAACTCCCATGCCATCTAGAAATTGAAAATCTAGAAGACAGAGTATGCTACCTTCCTTGATTTCGACAGCAATAGAGATGATACCTCCCTGTGACAGCACTAAGTGACAATTCTGAATGTAAATGTGCTTTTTTGGCACAAATTTCCCTGTCCTAATAGTCTTGATTATAATTATAAAATAATAGGTTTCTGAAACGCTGCAAGCAGTTCTGGAAATGGCAATAAGTGTTTAGAAATGACACGTTGTTACAAGAGAAGTGTTTTGTGAAAATAAAACCCAAGTTTAGGAGAAAGGATTGTGTTGTACCCGCCTAAGAAACTATCTCACTATGTAATTAAATCAAAACCAGTCAGTTGCCGATTTGAGCACTCATCTCACACTAACAGCACTCCATCTCCCATGTACTAAGCCAGGCAGGGCTAGCCTGAAATAACCACAGTCTGATTCTCATCTGCTGCCTCCGCAGAACCTTGTGCTCCTCATCTTTCCCGGGCCCGAATGGGAGATGCTACTGGGTGGTGCTCCTTCTTCCTGGGACACTGTGTATCTTTCTCTCTTAGACTCTGTTTTAGAGATCCTCCCAGCTCCATGAAAAGAAATGCACACCGTTCCCATTTAAGGATTTACTGGGAAGCACTATATGGAAATGTTGCTATTGTTGGCCCGTAACTCATGGAGACCCCATGCACAATGGAACAAAATGCTGCCCGGTCCTGCACTATTCCCGCGATCAGCTATGGATTGTGCTGTTGTGATCCATAGGGTTTTTATTGGATAATTTCAGATGTAGATTCCCGGCCTTTCTTCCTAGACCGTCTTAGTTTGGAAGCTCCTCTGAAATCTGTTCAACATCATAGCAACACAATCATAGCAACACAGAAGCCACCACTGGTAGACAAGTGGTGGCTGTGCATGAGATGCACTGGCTGGGAATAGAACCCAGGTCTCTCAGCTGGAAGTTAAGAATTCTACCACTGGACTACCACTGCCCACTGTATGGAAATACTAAGTAGAAAAAAAATGTATGCATATGTATATATTGGAGACATTTCAGAGCTTCAGAGCCTCTCACAAAATCCTGAGAAGTTGTCCTTGACTTTCTTTCTTAGATGAGTAAAAGAAGTCTCTCTTCAAAGTTTAGAAAAGTCTTCTTTCCAAGATTCTGAAGTTAAACTCCTTAATCTAACTTATTTTCTTTTTTCTCTAGATCTCTCTCTCTCTCTCTATCATCTGCTTTATTTTCCAGCCTCTCCCCTACCCCCAAGGACTTTGAGTAGCTTACAATTGAGATTGTTTCAATAGAACTATTAAAATGGAAATAATATTTCAAGATGGTAAAGATTACCGGGCTCCAGACTCTGACTTTCAAACAACTACTTGGCTTAAGAATCCCTTGAGGACTTTAATTTTATATCAAAGCATTGCTGGAGATTCTGATTCAGTACTGGAGAGTAAAAGTAAAGAATCTGTATTTTTAAATATTCCCCAGGTGATTTTAATGCACAGACATTGGAATGATTATTATAATAGGGAAATGGAGGATAATATTCCAAGTTTAATATGGTTACTGGTTTTGCCCATGAAGTATACTCCTGAGACGCCTGACAGTCAAGGTAAGAATGTCAATCGGATGGAATATGTAACCTTTCCTTACTCAGTTAGACAATTTCTTTCCTTAGCACTGTACAGTTGATTCTTCTCAATCCTATTAGATCAGATTTTTTTGGGATACTATTGCTGGTCTAAGGAGCCCTGGAGGTACAAAGGTTAAGTGCTTGACTGCTAAGCAAAAGTTCTGCAGTTCGAAACCACCAGCAGCTCTGTGGGAGAAAAGACCTGGCAATCTGCTCCTGTAAAGATTACAGCCAAAGAAACCCTAAGGGGAATTTCTACTTTGTCTTAAAGGGTCACTATGAGTTAGAATTGACTCGATAGCACACAACAACAGCAGCATCCTTCTGTGATTCCAAGTTTACCATATCCGTTTAGACTCTGTGACTGGGCAATTGTTTAATTCTCCCAGTACCTACCTAGTGTGTTGGCAATTTCCTGTTTTCATCCTCCAGGATAGCTGAGGACCCAGCAAAAACTCATACCAGAAAAATGCCATGGTCTTCCCTGAACTCTCCAAAGTATCTGCCACCAAATTTTCCCCGATTTTTCAGTCCAAAGATAAAAATAAAAGACATCAGCTCCACTTTTGCAAGTAGAGTAGCCAGCTTGCTATTGACTATCACGGTTCCAGAAACAGCATTCTCTGGAAAACACCAGGACCTTCTGTGCAAAGACTTGCTGCGCTATTGTCAGAGTCTCCCAGGAACCTCTTTTTTATTACTGTTGGGGATAAGGGGCAGTCAGCAGTGAAGGTTGGCATTCAGTAGCTTTGGTCTTGAAGCTTGAGACCCTGAATCCTCTGGAGGAGTTCTACTGCTCTCCGGTTGAGAAATACTAGCTGTAGAAACATCATGCTTCCAAAGAGCACTTTTGAAATTAACGACGGGGTGAATCACTGGCTACTGCTCACTGCTGGGTCCTGCTGAGTCCTTTCTATGACACATCATCTTTGGCAGTACTGGCTGTAGTCGCACTTGCTGGTCCATAGCTGAGAACCCAGCGTGAGTAGAGCAGGGAACATCTTTGTCATTTATTGGAATATGAGCAGCTGTAATCAGGCAAGTGAGCAGAGGCTGGGGGCAGTGTGGCTCAGGGTGCTGACCTGCCCCTGGGAGCCCCTCGCTGGGCTCAAGTCTCTCACCTGTAAAATGGGAAGTTTGGATCAGATCAGCATTCTCCAGACTGGGGTATGTTAGTAAATGAGGTGATTTTATGTGGTTGGCAGGTCAGCATATTGCCTTTAATGGCTATGTATTTATTTTTATGGTGATTTTCTCTTTATGATAAGCTTTGCGAACAGTAAGGAATCAATGAACCTTTTAAAAATGTATTTACATTTATAATGTAGACCTATTAAAAAATAGATAACAAGATGAATTATATAATATATGCAGATGTGGAAAAAAATTTGAAGATGCCATGAGAAAGACCCCAAGTTGGAAAGCATTGGGCCAAGCGCCGGCTGAGGGTCAGGCCAGCTCTCTGATTTTCCGGCACTTTCACCTCTCCAGGTCTACTTCCTTATCTATAACATGCAGTGTTGGAGTCAATGTCTTTGCAGCACTTCTATTGTATGATTAGGGGTGTAAATTCCATCATTCAGATGTTCAAGCATCCTTAACAGGTGGTTCTAGTATTTTAAAACTCCTGATACTACATGAAAAAGGATTACACATTAATCAAGTAGTGGTTTATTCACACATTTATAATTTTTCCCACTGTTCCCCCTTTCTGAAAAGAATTCAGTAAGCAAGTGAGTTGAGTCATGGAAGAGGGAAGCAGGAGAACTGGGTGGTGATTTGTGTCCATCATCTACTAGCTATTTAACAAAAGCAAGACCCTTGATCTCTTGGTCCATTGGTTTCTGTTTCTTTGTCCATGAGGTGAGATGGTTTATGGAGTTGCTTTTATGACAGCTTTGAGAATTAAATGGGACAGAAGATTGAAGGAAATTGAGGGAAGTGATATATAAATGTGAGGAATTATTCTCAAACTTAATTGAAAACTCCTTGAAGGAAGGATTCCTCTTCTGCCCAACTGTATAATCCCAGGTATACCTTCCATCCTGCTTAAAAATTGCTGTCAAGCTGATTCCAACTCATGGCAACCCATGTGTTACAGAGTAGAACTGCTCCACAAAGTTTTCTTGCCTTTAATATTTACAAAATTAGATTGCCAGGCCTTTTTTCAATAACACCACTGGGTGGGTTTGAATCACCAACCTTTAGGTTAGTAGCCAAGAGCAAATCATTTGCACCACCCAGGGACCTTCTCCATTCTGCCTACGTATTTAAAAAGCTTTTAAATGAAGCCATGTGTCATTTTTATAAGATTCTCCTTTATTTCAGAAAAGTGTATACTTGGCTACTGTTAATGATCTTAAGAAGAATAGAGTTTGCCTGCATCTAAGAACATTCTTGGACAAATGCTTGCAATTATCCTTCCCCTATCCTGCACTTGACATTTAAAATGATATCATTACAGACCGATATCCCACACGAACATTGATGCAAAAATCCTCAACAAAATTTTAGCCAATAGAATTCAGCAACATATCAAAAAAAATCATTTACCATGATCAAGTGGGATTCATACCAGGTATGCAGGGATAGTTCAACATTAGAAAAACAATCAATGTAATCCATCACATAAATAAAACAAAAGAACCACATGATCTTATCAATCGATGCAGAAAAGGCATTTGACAAAGTCCAACACCCACTCATGATAAAAACTCTCAAAACAATAGGAATAGAAAGGAAATTCCTCAAAATAATTAAGGGCATTTATACAAAGCCAACAGCCAACATCATCCTAAATGGAGAGACTTTGAAAGCATTCCCCATGAGAATGGGAACCAGCCAAGGATGCCTTTTATCACCACTCTTATTCAACATTGTGATGGAGGTCTTAGCCAGAGAAATTAGGCTAGAAAAAGAAATAAAGGGCATCCAAATTGGTAGGGAAGAAGTCAAAGTATCTCTATTCACAGATGATATGATCTTATACACAGAAAACCCCAAAGAATCTGCAAGAAAACTACTGGAACTAATAGAAGATTTCAGCAAAGTTACAGGATACAAGATAAACATACAAAAATCAGTTGGATCCCTTTACACCAACAAAGAGAACCTCGAAGAGGAAATCACCAAATCAATACCATTTACGATAGCCCCCAAGAAGATAAAATACTTAGGAATAAATCTAACCAGAGATGTAAGAGATCTGTACAATGAAAACTGCAAGACACTCCTGCAAGAAACCAAAAGAGACCTGCATAAGTGGAAAAACATACCTTGCTCATGGATAGGTAGACTCAACATTGTGAAAATGTCAATTCTACCCAAAGCGATCTACAGATACAATGCAATACTGATCCAAATTCCACTGGCATTTTTTAATGAGATGGAGAAACAAATTACCAACTTCACATGGAAAGGGAAGAGGCCCCGAATAAGTAAAGCATTACTCTAGAAGAAGAACAATGTGAGAGGCCTCATACTACCTGATTTTAGAACTTATTATATGGTCATGGTAGTCAAAACAGCCTGGTACTGGTACAACAACAGATACATAGACCAATGGAACCAAACTGAGAATCCAGACATAAATTCATCCACTAATGAGCAGCTGATATTTGACAAAGGCCCAAAGTCTGTTAACTGGGGAAAAGACAGTCTCTTTAACAAATGGTGCTAGCATAACTGGCTATCCATCTGCAAAAAACTGAAACATGACCCATACCTCACACCATGCACAAAAACTAACTCAAAATGGATCAAAGACTTAAATATAAAATCAAAAAAGATAAAGATCTTCAAAGAAAAAATTAACACTAGGAGCCCTAATACATGGCGTAAACACAATAGGAACCATAAGTAACAATACACAAGCACCAGAAGAGAGACTAGATAACTGGGAGCTCCTAAAAATCAAACTGGGAGCTCCTAAAAATCAAACACTGATGCTCATCCAGAGACTTCACCAAAAGAGTAAAAAGACAACCTACAGACAGGGAAAAAATTTTTGGCTATAACAAATCCGATCAGCTTCTAATCTCTAAAATCTATAAGATACTGCAAAACCTCAACAACAAAAAGACAAGTAACCCAATCAAAAAATGGCAAAGGATATGAACAGGCACTTTGTCAAATAAAATATTTAAGCGGCTAACAGACACATGAAGGCCCACAATCATTAACCATTAGAGAAATGCAGATCAAAACTACAATGAGATATCATCTCACCCCAACAAGGCTAGCATTAATCCAAAAAACACAAAATAATAGATGCTGAGAGCTTGTGGAGAGACTGGAACACTTATACACTGTTGGTGGGAATGTAAAACGGTACAACCACTTTGGAAATCAATTTGGCGCTTCCTTAAAAAGCTAGAAATAGAAGTACCATATGATCCAGCTATCCTGTTCCTTGGAATGTATCCTAGAGAAATAAGAGCCGTCGCACGAATAGATATATGCATACCCATGTTCACTGCAGCACTGTTCACAATAGCCGAAAGACGGAAACAACCTAGGTGCCCATCAACAGATGAATGGATAAACAAATTATGGTATATCCACACAATGGAATGCTACGCAACCATAATGAACAACAATGAAGCCGTGAAACATCTTATAACATGGAGGAAGCTGGAGGCCATTATGCTGAAGTGAATTTAGTTAGTCACAGAAGGACAAATATTGTATAAAACTGCTAATATAAGAACTCAAGAAAACGTTTAAACACAGAAAAAAACATTCTTTGATGGTTACGAGGGTAGGGGGGGAGGGTGAGGGTTATTTACTGACTAGATAGTAGATAAGAATTATCTTAGGTGAAGGGAAGTACAGCACACACTAAGGGGAAGTCAGCACAACTGGACTAAACCAAAGCTAAGAAGTTTCCTGAATACAATCAAACACTTTGAGGGACAGAGTAGCAGGGGTTGGGGTCTGGGGACCATGTTTTCAGGGGACATCTAGGTCAATTGGCATAACAAAGCTTATTAAGAAAATGTTCTGCATCCTACTTTAGTGAGCGGTATCTGAGGTCTTAAAAGCTTGCAAGTGGCCATCTAAAATGCATCAATTGGTCCCAACCATCTGGAGTAAAGGAGAATGAAGAACACCAAAGACACAAGAAAAATATTAGCCCAAGAGACAGAAAGGGCTACACAAACCAGAGACTTCATCAGCCTGAGACCAGAAGAATTAAATGGTGCCAAGCTACCACCAATGACCACCGTGACAGGGAACACAAAAGAGAGTCCCGGATGGAGCAGGGGAAAGGTGGGGTGCAGAACTCAAATTCTAGTAAGAAGACCAGACTTAACGGTCTGACTGAGACTGGAGGAACCCCAGAAAGCATGGCCCCTGGATTCTCTATCAGCCCAGAATTAAAACAATTTCCTAGGCCAACTCTTCAGACAGGGATTGGACTGGACCGTGGGACATAGAGTGATATTCGTGAAGACTGTGCCTCTTAGCTCAAGTAGATACAAGAGCCTAAATGGGCAGCTTCTGTCTGGAGGTGAGCTGGGAAGCCAGAGAGGGTTAGGAGCTGGCTGAATGGACATGGGGAATCAGGGGTGGAAAGGAGAAATGTGCTGTCACAGTATGGGGAGAGCAACTACAGTCACATAACAATGTATGTATAAATTTTTGTATAGGAAGAAATAAAATAAAATAAAAATTTTAGGACACATCAAAAATAAATAAATAAAATGATATCTCACAGGCTCCCCCTTAGCAGTTAACTATGGAGGCACCAGCCGACCCCTTTTGCCTCTCATCATCTGTGAATTCTTGCCATTGGTGAGTAAATATCCTGAATAAATTTCACAGCTGGAGATTCATAATGTCAGGGGCCTCTGGTTCCTCATCCCCTTCTGCTTTCCTTCTTAAAATGCCATCTGTAATTGTCCCTTGTTTCACTGTGGTGCTGCCATCGTCCCTCATCCATATGCCACTGCAAACAGCCACCAAAGGTGCACACAGTGGCCAGGCTGCCAGGCTTTCCAGGCACTTCCCTTCTTAAACAGCAAGGTCAAGCTGCTCTGTTCCTGAGCTGTGACATCTGCCTCTAAATCATTCTTCCTCCTTCGCCTGCTGCAGACCCTGTCTTTGCCTTCACTCTTTTCTGGCTCCTGAAATAGTTTTAAAGAAAACTTCTCCAATTTTCTGTGGTTCAATGCTGGTGGCATTCTAACCTGTCTAAATGTCACCACCATCTTCCTTCCTTGGCACCTTCTTGTTGGACACTAAGTTGGTTCTTGCTTAGTAAGTCTTGTCTCTCTCTCTGCCTTAAGCTGTTAGTATCTGAACTTCTTTATTCTTTGATGTACATTCCTTTTTTCTCTTTCCTTTCCCTCCTTATCTTTTTTTTATTGTTGTAATTAAATGAAGTTTACATTTCAAGTTAGTCTCCCATACAGAATTTTCTTTTTAACATACATTGTTATGAGATCTCAACCGCTCACCCTATGCTGCTACAGCACACTCCTCCCCTCTGCCCCTGATTCCCC
>NW_004443952.1:3631422-3673364 GCF_000243295.1 Trichechus manatus latirostris | reverse complement strand
TTTCTCTTCCTCCAGAGAATTTATTGATTCTTTATTTTGGGAGCTTGCTGAGCCATCATGGACTGCCTCTTTATGTGACTTGATATTGACTGTTGTCTCTGAGCCATCAATAATTTATTATAATTTTATTTTGTGTTTGCTTAGTGAGACCTAGCTTCTTATTTTGTTTTGTTTTGATATGCCCAAATGGGCTGTTTGTGTGCACTAGTTTGATTTTTGACACCTTTTGATCTCTAATCTCCTGTCACCAGGTAGTTAGTTCTGTAACTAAGTATGTGCATGCCGGAGTCCGTTAAAATTTCCTGTATGGGATCAGCTTGGGTGTGCAGGCAGTCAGTCACCAGCTGTGTGATGCAGGCTCTCACCCCCAGTCCTAGAAAGGCATGGGTGATTGTTGCAGGCACTGGACTCTGGCTATGGTAGAGGATCACGCGCTGAGCCAGGCAGGGAGCTGACAGCTGCCCCTGAGATTCTGAAAGAAAAACGTGCCCTTATTCTCTAGGGTGAATAGGTAGGTGAGTTTTGCAGCCGGGCTAAGAGCGCCCCACTATGTTGGCTGTAAAGACTCGAGGACACCACTTTTTCTTGAACTCCTGTAGCAGGTGACAAGGCACTTTAGGAGCTACCATCAGTCCTCAAGACCCTGCTGCAGATGGATAGAAGTGCCTACTTGAGGGGCAGGGCTATTTTGAGGATAATAAATCTGCCTGTTCACAGCTGAAGCAGTTGAAGTTACACTTCCGATGTTTGCCCTGTTGTACTGTGGTAGTGAGGGCTAATGCTGTTGAGATGGGTCCCCACAAGTCTATACAGGGGTGTATGGCACTCAGAGTCTGCGGACCCCTGATTTCTATGGCCAGCAAAGGAGCTGTGCCAACCCTGTGTTCCTGGCCTAGGGGAGCCATCAGCTTATTTCTTCCCTCTCCAAGGCCAGGAGAACGTGTCAGGGCACCTTTTGGGATCTACTTCTGGCCCAGTGGACTCCCGGTGCAGATGCAGAGCGGGGAGGGAGGAGGTAAAAGGAAGAGAGGTTTTTCCCAAATCCAGTGCAGAGCACGGAGGTAGGAGGTAAAAGGGAGAGAGGTTTTTTCCCAAATCTGGTGCAGAGCCCAGAGGTAGGAGGTAAAAGGGATAGAGGTTTTTCCCAAATGGGCTTTTTTTTTTTTAAATCTCCACAAAAGGGTGCGTGCGTGTACTTATCCTAGCCTCTTGGGAGCTGATCTTCACTGGTTCGGAGTGTCCAAGCAGAATCTTTGCTGCAGGGTCTCTCTCGATGTGGAAACTGCTTATTGAGTGCGTGCACAGCACAGCTATTTGCCTGCTTCACTGCAGCCTGACATGGCTGTGTCTGTGCAGTATTGCCACTGCGGCTCTAGCCCTCCTCACCTCTTCCAAACGGTCTTCCTCTCTGGTATGACTCAGATGGATTTCTTAACCTGGCCTTGTTCAGGGCTGCCAGATGTTCACATAGAATCAAATCACTTGTTTTCCCAGGTCTTTGTTGTAGAGGCATATAGGAAGCGTCTAACTAGTCTGCCATGTTGACCACACCTCTCCCTTCTTATCTTTTAATGCTGTTAACTGCCTCTGCACGTGACAACAGCTACTGCATTCCCCAAAGTTTGTGCTGTTCCTTCTTCTAATGTATTTGAAGAGTGCTGGTGGCACGGTGGTTAAAAGCCCGGCTGCTAACCTAAATGTCAGCAGTTCGAATTCACCAGCCACTCCTTAGAAACCCTATGGGACAGTTCTACAGTCTACTGTGTCCTACAGGGTTGTTGTGAGTCAGAATCCACTCGACGGCAATGAGTTAATATATTTGAGAGAATACAGACTTGGAGATTCGACAAATGTTTGTTCTAATACTAGATATAATAGTATATATTTTTTTCCCATCCCTCAGCTGTAAAATGAGGATAATAATACCTCCTTTCAGATTTGTTGGAAAGTTAATGAAAGTTCTCACCTCCACTTTTGTCCTTGAAAGTTTTCTTCATTTTGCTAATTTGTTTTCATTTAATATTTATTGATAAGCTGTTACATTGTAAGGAGTCCCTGCCTGATGCAAACGGTTAATGTGCTCAGCTGCTAACCAAAAGGTTGGAGGTTTGAGTCCACCCAGAGATGCATCAGAAGAAAGGGCTGGTGATCTACCCCAGAAAAACCAGTCATTGAACATCCTGTAGAGCATAATTCTACTCTAACATGCATGAGGTCTCCATGAGTCGGAATCAACTCTACTGCAACTGCTAAACTCTGTTATAAGCACACTGCAAGGCACACGGGGATGCAGAGATAAATAACAGACTCCTGAAGTTGTGAAGCTCAGATTAAATTTGTCCTATTGCCATCAAGTCAATTCTGACTAGTAGTGACCCTATAGGACAGAGCAGAACTGCCCCATAGGGTTTCCAAGGCTATTATCTTTAAGGAGGCAGACCACCACATCTTTCTCCCACAGAGTGACTGGTAGGTTCAAACTGCCGACCTTTTGGTTAGCAGCTGAGCACTTAACCACTGCACTACCAAGACTCTTTTTGGCAAAGGAGACATAGTAAACACACATACAAACTGTTATGCCAACGTGGTGGGGGATGGGGTTTCTTTCTAGAGGCAATCAGGGAAGTCTTCACAGAGAACGTGCCATTCCAGCAGGAAATTTTAAAAGAATAGCTTTGTAGGTGAAGCATGGTGGAGGATGAAAAAGGGGGAATTGTTAGTTGAGCAGATAGCGTGAAAGTAAAGGACAAGTCTGGGAAACAGCAAATAGAAAGCATGAATACAGCACAGAATGGTGGACAGAGACAGGACAGTAGAAATAATTAATTGGCATCAGGTGACCTTGGCAAAGTCATTTATCAGAACTGTGTCTCAGTTTTCTCATTTGCCAGATAAGGATATATACTAAATGAGTTAATACAAAGTGCTTAGCACACTTTGAGGCACTTAGTATTTACTCAAAAATATTAATATTTTATGTGCTTTTGTTGAGGGGTGGGGAGGATGCAATAAGAACAGAGGCCCAGAACTTTCTTAGCATTAAGCTCACTGGTTCCTGGTGCTGGGATTTAGGAGGCCAGGGACTGAAAGTTCTTATCGTGGTGTTGCTCTAAACTTTCTGTGTGAGGCTGGAGAAACTATGACTCAGACTCAGGGGCTGTGGCTTGTTTTTTACTACTTTCCGGGAACTGAGGTGACCCCACCCTCCTTTTCAAGAAACAGGCGGACATCCTGGAACATTACAACGTCAGGGATGGAGAATCGCTCTTGTCATGTGTTCCACTGGCTATAAAAGTGTTGTCAGTTTTGTAACAGGGTTATGTAATTTTTCCTTCCTCTATTTTTATGCTAAAGGTCAGATTCATGATACAGCATTTTGCTTCACCAGAGATGACACTCCAGTTGAATAGACTCCCCTCACCTAGAAATTAGCAGCGATAGAGCCAGCACCAAGAGAGTATTCACTGAAAGCAGAGACTTAGACCAGATGGTGAAAAGGCACAAAGGGAAGAGAGAACTACCTCTTGCCCTCATGGAAATGCTCCTTGATCAGTAGCGACAAAATGTGAAACACTAGAAAGTCAAACCTTCCAAAGAGCTCTGCCTGGTGGGGCATATCAACACAGCCCACTCAGACCATGCCTCCCTTTCCCCTCTCAGCTGGCCTCCTGTCATGCCTAACGCCACAGGACCAGGGAGAAGCATGGTTTGGGTGTGAGCCAGATCTGTCTGTTCCCACTGCACAGCGCTAACTTTGTATAAAGAAGACACTGCCATAGTAGGGGTGGTGGTGCTATTAGTAGTAGCAGTGAAATGATATTACTACTACTACTAATAATAATAATATAAAAGGGAAGAGACAGAGGAGAAAGGGTACGGGAGCAAGTGAGGAATCAATGGAGCTATTCTACTTGAATCTGCTTTAGTTTTTGGTTTCTCGTTAAGGGTTTTTTTTTTTTTTTTGTGGGGGGGAGGTCATTTTAGAAACTGCTGCTCAACATCCTATCCAATGCAGAAGTGCCTTCCACTACCCTAAAACAATAATAATAATAAATAAACACGTGCTTGTTAATTCCATTTATACTAAATAAAACAATCTTTGAACAGTTACCATGTGCCAGGCAGCATACTGAGTGTTTTACTTCAGTATCCCCAGGGATGGATTACCCGATAATCAAGATACACATGGGGCTTCATTGTGCTTACTTACTGATCTGTAGTGCACAATTTCACTTGTTTTTCACCAGGTGAAACTGTGCCCTACATATTAGTAAGTAAGCACAATTTCGCCCTGTGTGTACCTTGTTCACTGTAAGCTGGTACATACAGTGCTTACTGGTTAATCTGCTCCTGAATACCCCATTCAATGTTCCCTGGGAGGCAGGTGCCCTCATCATCACCATTTGACAGAAGAAGACACTCAGGCTGAGAGAGGTTGAACTGATTTGTCCGAGGTCAGTTAGGTAGTAAATTACAGCTAGTAAGATGTGCAACTTGAATCTATGCCTGCCTGATTCCAAAGCCTGGGCTCTTAAATCCTGCCTTCTACTATCTCTGTTACATGAGTGTTAATAGTATGCTCCAGACTCCAGTGCTTTGGGCTGATGAATTCCCTAAGTGTCTTATTTCATTGTTTGGCAGGTCTATTGACAGACAGAGATTAGATACATATAGGTATAGGCATGTTGTTGGTGACGCCGTGCACAACACAACAAAACATTGACCAGTCTCTCATCTCCATGACCGGTTGCAGATTGGACCTTTGTGTTCTGTAGGGTTTTCATTGGCTGATCTTCAGAAATAGAGCACCAGACCATTTTTCCTAGTCCATCTTAGTCTGGAAGCTCTGCTGAAACCTATTCAGCATCATAGCTACTTGCAAGCCTCCGATGACGGATGGTAGCTACATATGAGATTTACTGGCGGAGAATCAAACCCCCATCTCCCACATGGAAAGTGAGATGTCTACCACTGAACCTACTCTGCCCCTCAGGTAAAGGGTTAGATAGAAATATAAATATTTAAATTGAACCCAAATCAGCCTCCCTGTGCATGAGAGCTAGTCCATCATTTTCACCTGGGATATGAAATAAATGCTGGGAGCTGTGGCTTTACATGTATTTGGATGTGAAATAAAGGCTTGTCTGGAAGGGCTGTTGGATCAGCGCCCTGCCCTTTGTCCGTCAGGAACTCCTGGCTGGCCTGGAGCAGAAAGCCCTTTTTCCTGGGGTAGAAACACCATTAGTCCGTCTGGGAGAAGCCTCCTGCAGAGACCTTCCCTTTTTTGTAGCCTGGCTCTTCAACCCTCAGCAAGGCCCTACTTGGGCTCTCTGGGAGGTAGAAATTGCTGAATGAATGCACACAGATGCTCCCTCCACTGTGAGCTCCAGGAGGAAAGTAGCTTCATCTGTGTTGTTCACCAGTGTCTCCCCAGTACACAGGAGTACTGTAATGTAAGGTGTTTACATGAAGTGGAGTAATGCATGTGAGACACTCAGCAGAACGTCTGACACATGCTACTTGTGTGGTCCTGACACACGGTTGGCTTCACTAACTAGCTGCTGAACAAATGTTGCATGAGGTATCAGGAAGCCGTAGGCAAGGGTTCAGGAGATAGGAGGCCTGGAATCCAATCCTGGATCTGCCATTTTCTAACTGTGTGGTTCTTGTACAGATTGCTTAACATATCTGTGTTCTTTTTGCCCACATGTAAAATGGAGATAAAAATATTACTGACCTCAAAAGTTTCTTACAGGATTTAATGAACTTAATGCCTATAATGCCATCAGTCTTAGAGGAAGTACAGCCAGAATCCTCCTTAGAAGCAAGGACGGGGAGACTTCATCTTGCCTATTTTGGACATGTCATCAAGAGGAACCAATTGCTGGAGAAGGACATCATGCTTGGCAAAGTAGAGGGTCAGTGAAAAAGACAGAGACCCTCAATGAGATAATTGATACCATGGCTGCAACAATAGACTCAGTCATAGCAATAATTGCGAGGCTGGAACAGGACCGAACATTTGTTCTGTTATACATTAGGTCATTATGAGTCAGGACCAACTGCACGGTATCTAACTATAAGAATGCCTACGAATCATTTGCATACAGTTGTTCGCAGTTACTATCACTCTTTTTATTACCATAGTATTATTATTATCATTATTATTATTTTCCCTAAGCACCAGTGTTAATGAAAGCTGAAGATATTTTGAATTTCTAGGAGATGGTGTCCTTCTTCAAATTCATAGGAATTCCAGAGCTGGAAGGAACCTTGGAATTTGTCAAGTCCAAAAAGTTAATTTTAAATATTAGTCAAGTGAAGCCAAGAAAGGGGAAGTAACTTGCCCAATGTCATCCAGCTAATACATGTACACCTTGTCCAGCCCCCTCCCCCCAACAAGTTTATACTATTTCTCTCCGAAGTTGTACTATTTTCTCTTTGTTTCTATTGTATGTGTTTTATCTCCACAAGAAACTTGTTCTTTCAGGGCAGCAACTAGGGGGGTCATCTTATTTTTCTCATTTTTCATAACTGCTTGAAGTTTCTTGGTGTGATAGAACAAGGGACCAAACTTTTGAGACAGACTGACTGGTATGGACTTGAATATCTGCACTGAGTAGCTGTGTGGCCTTGGATATTCTATGACTTTCTCATCTGTGGGATGGGGGTATTAATACTTCTCTCATAGAGTTGGTAAAAATCTGGAATTCATTAATAGATGCAAATATATAGTCAAGCTTGGAGGATCCCTGGTGGAGCAGTGGGTAAGCCTTCGGCTGCTAATGAAGTCAACAGTTTGAACCCACTGGCCAGTCCACAAGAGGAAGATGTGGCAGTCTGCTTCTGTAAACATTTACAGTCTTGGAAACCCTATGGAGCATTTCTACTCTGTCCTATAGGTCACTATGAATGGACTCAATGGCAACGGGTATGAGCTTTCAGCAAAAACTCCCCTCTTCTATATTCCCAAGAGGAAGTGTTTGATAAATAATTTGTGATTGATAAATTTTCCAGAGTAGACTGGCACAATGATCTTGCATGGATTTTCTCCTCTAAGTTCTTTGCTGCCTTATTTTCTGGGACAGATTGAGTCACAGTCACACTCCCATGCTGCACTGATTCCAAAAACTGGAGGAGGCAACTGAGAATCCCTGTCTGGTAGGCTCCTTGTCCCCCACAACCCAGATCACAGAATATGCTTAATCCAGAGCACTGTGCCCACTCACTGAGCAATCTTGACTGAGTTCATGCTACCTGCTGGACCTTGAAGGGGGTTGGTGCCAAAACCCAAATAAATCATAACCTTCATGCTCAGGAGAGTCAAGGTCTAGCTGAGTAGACAGGGAAGAGCGGTGTGATGATAACCTTTCTAAAAGTGTGTGCCAAATGCTGTGGGTTGTCAGGGAGCCAACTGATCATCATGGCTGCTGTTTGTGGAGTGATTCCTCCATGCCTGGCACTATTTCAAGTGCTTAATGTGAATTAACTTATTTACTCTTCACATCAGACTCCACTATACAGACAGGAAACCAAGGCACAGAGCTGCAAAGAACTCAGCTCAAGAACATCACAAATTCAGAAAATGACAGAAGCATGACTTGAACCCAGGTAGTCTGGTGCTAGACTCAGCCTCTTAGCTGCCTTTTGCCTACCTCTAGAAAATATAATGAATATCACACAATTTGGAAAACATTTACTGAGTGCCTGTTTTAGCTAAGGATGAACACAATGACAAAGCATTATTCTTAGTTTCTAGAAGTTGATGATTTAGTTGACAGTGAGAGAGACTTGTGAACATGTTGCACTGTAGTGTGATATACACAAGGCAAACACTGAGTAATTTAGAGCGTGTGATTTGGTGACAGACCTAAATCCCAGATCTACCATATATAAGCTGTGTGACCTGGGGCAGGTTACTTAACCCCTCTGTTTCTAAGTTTCATAATCTTTCCTGGTAAATGGGGAAAATACAAATACTTGTTTCAGATAATTATAATGGAATAAAAATAAATGAATACAATGAATATAAAGTGGTTATCAAACTATCACATAGTAAGCCCTCAATAAGTGATTCCTATGATTATAATTGGAGTCCTTGGGTGGTGCAAATGGTTAAATGCTTGCCTACTAACCAAAAGGTTGATAGTTCAAATCTACTCTGAGGCACTATGGAAGAGAAGCCTGGTGATCTGTTTCCAAAAAATCGGACATTGAAAACTATGGAGCACAGTTCTACCCTGACACACGTGGGGTTGCCATGAGTTGGAATTGACTTGATGGCAACTTTTTTTTTTCTTAATCATTATTATAATTATTTTAGTAACAAAAGTATGGGCAAGTTAAACAGAAGAAGCTGAAAAGACAGCCGGGAACCAGATCCAGCAGGGCCTTGAATGTCTTGTAAAGGTGTTGGAAAATGGAGAAGCTCTTTATAATTCTACGAAGGGACAAGATCCGAAATATGCTTTAGATCTGTCACTCAGGGGATGGTGTGTGGGAGGATCGAAGCAGAAAAGGCTGGAGGGAAGAGACCAGTTACTAGAAGTCCGAGGCTAAACTTCCAACTGTTTTGATGAATGTCAAAGAAATTCTTGAATTTGCTACAGAAGTGACTGAAGGATCAGGAGACCTAGAAACTTTGGCCCCTTTTAGCATGTACCGGAAAGTGTGGAGCGAGACCTTCAGGGCCAGAAGCACAGTTAGTTCTTATGGGGAGAAGGAAGCAACCATGACGTCTCCTGTGGCCTGACCCAAGAATGTAGGCCTGCTCATCTGTCTCAGGAGCTCAAGCACTAGATATATATAGTACCATGGTGACAACAGGCAGAAGGTAATTTAATCTGAGCAAAGGCCCCAAGTGGAAGAGACAGGCGGCCCTTCTGAATGGAAATACCTGACATGCGTGACTTCGTTTTTTGTTATTTTTTAATCCCCTAGCAAAGGCTCAGTCTCTTCATGACTCCAGTTGCATTTGGCCAAACACCAGCGGGAAAAGAGACATAATCTAGGCCAGCCGTTAGGAAAGGAAAAACTCTTTTCTGAAAAAAGAGAAAAAAAAAAAAAAGCCTCTTAGTCCGTTAGAGGGTTTGAAAGAGGAGAGTGAGATTATCGGTAATTCTCTTGCTATCCTTCACTTCCTATGAGCTGCGGAATCATTCTCTCCTAGATCCCCTAAACTGGTCCCAGAATATATTAGCCAGAGGACAGTGGGATAGGCCTGCTTAGGTTGTAATAAGTGCTGGTGAGTGCTCCTGTGTGTGTGTGCTTGTGTGTGTGTGTGTGTGTGTGTGTGTGTGTACGCACGCACCACCCCCACCTCTGCCTGCATGTGACTGTTTTTTCCCCTTTTTTATGTAGATATTCTTCTTGCTTCCTCTGCAAGCAGCTGTTCTGTCATAGTATTCTTTGTCTGGGGTTGAGTAACATGCTTCAAGTCTTCTGAGACTTACCGATCAGACAACCTGGGTAAAATCCTGATGTTTACCATTTTCTGCATGAATGGCTTTGAGCAAGTCATATAACCTTCCCCATCCTCAGTATGTTCACATGCAAAATGAGAATGAAGATGGTTACCTTCTCACATTAGGGTGGGATGGGGTTAGATAACGGAAGTAGAATGCCTGGCATGTAGTGTTATTGTTAGCTATAGTTGAATTGGCCCTCGACTCATGGCAATTCCATACACAGTGGAACAGAAAGCTGCCTGGTCTCTGCTATCCTCATGATTGGTTACACATAGGACCGTTGTGACCCACAGAGCTTTCACTGGCTGATTTTCAGAAGTAGGTTGCCAGGCCTTTCTTCTTAGTCTGTCTTACTCTGGAAGTTTTGCTGAAACCTGTTCAACATCATAGCAGTATGTAAGCCTCCACTGAAAGATGGGTGGTGGCTGGGAATAGAAACTGGGTCTCCTGCATGGAAGGAGAGAATGCTACCCTTGAACCACCACTGCCCTTGGCATATAGCAGGGGCTCTATAAAAGGTAGATCCCCACTCAGTGACTGTATGGTCCCCAACTGCCCTCCTGGCCTTAAAATCCTTCCACCATGCCATGTCTATGGGCTTCTCCCTGCAGGAAAACCCCATAACCCCATTTCCATCTCCTCAAATCCTCTTTATCCTTCAAGGCCCAGCTAAAACTCGGTATCTTCTATGAAGCCCGCTCTGACCAGGGCAGTTCCCAATGCTTACTGGTACATTAGAATCCAGTAGGATTTCCAGGCTATGAGGCTCCCTTGGATATTTCCTAGGCACGCTCAGGATGCCAGGCTGTGTGCTGATATATGTGCCATCTAGACTCTGCCTGACCCTGCAAGATAAAGCTAATAGTGATGGATGGACATTATAGGAGAGACAGATAGATGTGGATTCAGTACAAGTCAGAGTTCTTGTGGGAACCAGACTTGACGAAAGTTGGAATGAACGTCTCTGGAAGGCAGTGACTTCCCAGGCAGTGCTCAAACTCAATTCTTAGCTGCCCCAAATGCTGGTGCAGGGGATGATGCAAAAGAAACATCCAGAGGCCGGGCTGGGGCGGTAGCTGGATATGAAATTACCTTAGCTTTGGCTTACAGGTACAGAGCTGAGATTCAGTTCACTGGTCACCAAACCTGGCTGGTCACCAAATCTCTCAGGGTAGGCAGCATGCTAATAAAAGAGAGATTTGTGGAGCCCAGCCCCTAAAGACTTAATGAGACTTTTCTGAGTTAGAGACAGGAAGTACATATTTTTTAAAGCTCCCTGGGTGATTCTGATAATCAACCAGCTTTGAGAAGTACTAGTGAAACACATCCACTGTAATACACAGGGAGGCAACTGTATTTTCAGTCCTTTCTTGCTCTGACAGGAGTTTGTTGTTGCTGCTAGCTGTCTGCTGCGGAGTTGGGTTCTGACTCATGGCGACATCATGCACAATGGAATCGGACCATCGTGAGCCATGGAGTTTTCACTAACTGACTCTTCAGAAGTAGATCACCAGGCCTTTCTCTTCATAACAGGAGTTTAGGCATCGCCTCCATGTTGCTGTCAAATTACTTCGGTGTTTGAAAGATTAATTTCAGCTATCACCCTAGAATAGTCAGAAAATGGAACATGTTTTCCTCTAATACTTAACATCTCTATTCTTGCTTACCCATACATCTTATCAATTTTCCAGGCCCAGTTTCTGGCTAAGTATAGTTGTGGAAGCCCATAGTGATTGATTTCTGTGTCCCAGACATTGTATATATTGCTTGACTGCGCTGCTTCCTTGAATCCTATCGACTTCCTTTGAGCGCACTGCTATTTTCCTCAATTTACAGGTGAACTTGTAACTCAGAGAAGTTAATTAACTGGACTAACATCCCACAGCTAGTAATTGGAAAAGCCAGAATTGAAGCCCAGAGGAATTTATTCCAGAAGTTACTTTCATAAATATCACTAATACTCATCAGAATTTTAACATAGATGTCAGAATATCTGTTGTCCAATCCCACGTTTAAACAGGTAGCTTCATAGGTAATACTTAGCCCCTTCCCAAAGGCAGTTCTCTAAGGCAGTTAAAATCTTCTTCCAAATTATCCTTTTTTATTGCTTCAAGAAAATCATCTTGTTTCTACAAGTGTATTTTTCTTTTGTGTTTTTTGGGGAAAGGAAAATTCATTAAAAAACAAGCTGGGTGCCCTTTTCTATGATATAATATGTAATATATGGGGTATATTCACTGCTGTGTTGGTGAATGTTTAACAACCAGCTCTCCAGGATGTGGGGCAGGGGGAGTAGGAAATCTTGATTTATACTCTTTGCTGATTCCTATGGTGTAAATAAAGGTTTCCCTGCTATCTAAAAGTGGAACGTTCCTATGAAACCTTTCATAAGCCGAAAATGGCGTAAAGCAAAGAAGCAATTACCATGAATTTATACAGGGAAAAATTTTTGAGTGTTCTCAGATACAAAGAATAACCTACCAAATGATACTAAATAACACTTAAAACCTAAAACACTAACTCATAAAACCTAAAATAACACTAACATATAGTAAAAGCAGGAATGATATGATAAATACGCAACCTGCATGTAAATAGTACAAATGGTGATGCAGGCAAGTTCAATGCACGCACGATGTCTTCATTTTGTTCAGCACGATCGAAACGCTTAATTACATCCAGTTTTACGGTAAGCTTAACACCTTCCGAGCTCTCTTAGGCTTTTCTGATACCTTAGGATACATCTTGCTAATGGATGCACAAAATAAATCGAGATAAAGTACAGATGCTCACACAGTTCAGAGATATGGCGGCTTGATATTGAGATGCTGAGTGTAGTTCCCGGGGAAGGAGCTTGGCGACTACATTCTCGATGCTCAGGGTGCGTGCTGCCTCTTCAACGGCTCCCTGCAAAATAAACGCTCAACATTATTTTTGCTTTTTGTCTTTTTTCTTAAAAGCAAAAATCCTCTTCGCGTTTCTTTCGGTTAGCGAAAATAGGTATTAATGTAGGTCTTTCATAAAAGTGAAGTGGCTTGTAAAGTGAACTTTTGAAAAGCAGGGGATACTTGTACTCCCAAATGTCTAATTTCAAGCTACTAACGTGATATCACTAAACATAGAATTGAGAAAGGATGCCTTACAATCAGCTTTCAGTAGCTGTGCAATCAGATGTGGTGGCATCTTTTCCTCTAACATGTACAATCTCTATTCTTGCTCACACATAAATCGTATCAGTTTTCCACATTTAGTTTCCGGCTAAGTAGTCATGGAAGGCAACATTTACTGAGTAATCTGTGTCCCGGGCACTGTGCAAACCATTTGTTTTATTTTAACATCACCACTTGTATTTGTACATCAAATAGTATGTTAAACATTATTTCCAAATTTATTTTGCTTGTATAAAGTTTGTATAAAGCCCGCCAACTTTGATAGAGGCAGGTTGAAATATGGGGAAAGAATTGACTCCGGACTTTGGACATAGGTGCACCTCAATTTTAGTCTTACCTTTACTACTATTAGAGTTGTGACTTTAGTCAAGACACTTAATCTCTCCTGGATCTGGAAAATAGCGATAAACATGCTGACAACATAGGGATGTTAGGAAGATTATAAGAGACCGTAAGTAAAATGCTAGATGCATTGCAGATAATCAGTAAATGTTAGCTATCGACCCCTGATCCCTTCATAAATCATTTACGTTGTCTCAGTCCACATGGCCTTCTTTCTAGGGCTCAAGTTACCTTCAGTCGTTCTTCACTCAGAGCTGACATGCTTACTTTCCTATTTGTGTTACATGTCCTCTATTCTGAGTTGTGATTTCTCTGTATCTGCCTGATTCTATCCTTCAATTTCATCCTTCAAGGCTTCCTAGCTAAGCTTCTTGGCTTTTCCCCTTTGTGTTACTACTTTTTTCCTCAGGCTGTAACTTCCTCAGTACTGAATTTCTCCTACTGGGATGTATGCTCCATCACCACTGGGACTCTTAGTCTCAACTCTTTGCTTTTTCCTCCATTAATTTCTCACAATACCCCTCCCTTCTTCCCCTCTGTGGACTTCACACAAAGCCATCTTTACTGATGTGCGCTCTGTTTGCTTTTCTACACAAGAGCAGTCTTCACTCTGCTCTTTATTTGTTGCATCTTGTACATCCCTGGCTTCTGCCCACCCTCCCACACAACTCCCAAGTGCTTCCACTGCCTCAACCCGAAACCTGCTGTCTTTATTTTCCCATTTTTCCCCAAAGGATGCCATATCCTTCCTCTATCAGCTCATTATTTTTATTTCCCTTTCATTTTTCCCTGAAAATACTCTGAGTATTTTTTCCTTTCATGATGCAAAGGACTCAGGGGCAATTTGCATTGATATATCTACCATAAGGGTAAGACTCTTTTTCGGGGTGTGTGTAGCTGAGTTCTTGTCACTCACTTGTGAAAAAATGCTTCTGTCTCTGCATAAAATCTCTTTCATGGGTCCCTACACAGAATTACAGTGTGGGATAGTGGAAAGAACATGGACCGAGACCTAGATTCATATCCAATTTGTCAAAGCTGTGTTATCCTGAGCAAGGGAATTAAGCTCCCTAGGCCACATTCTCCGTGTCAGTAAAATGGGAAGCCTCACAGTGTAGGATCTAAGATCTGACTTTGGAGACAGACATATCAGGATCCAATCACTGGCTCATCTTACCAATCACTCACTTCCTTTCGATGGCAAGTGCTTCTTCATCTATGAAATAGTCAGGTAACTCTCAGAATCAATGGGAGGATTCAATAAGATCACACATGTCAAATACTTAACCTATTAACTCGTCCATCACAGGCTTTCAGTACTGGGACATTTATACTGTTCTCAGATGTGACATGGTCTCTTGTGAAGGTCTGACTTTGTTCATGCTGCTCCCTCTACCTAGAATGTCCTTTCACTTCATCTCTGAAGTGTCTTTCACTACTCTTTCTATTCATCTTTTGCAAAACCTTCTCCAACCACATCATTGCCCTAAACAGAATCAGTCATTCCCCATTGTCTGCTCACAGAGGACTTTGTATATCATCTGTTTATAGTTCTAATCACCTTACTCTGTAGCTGTCAGTTTATTTACCGGTTTCCTCCTCGCACATCAGTCTAGACTATGAACTTCTAGAGAGTTAGACCATGTATTTTTTTTTCTTGATTTCTCAGCACCATACACAATGTGTGACAAATAGGACATGCTCAGTACATGGTTGTTAATAAATGGATTGATGAGGACAAATGATAGGTGCTCACTATACATTTGTGATCACTGAATACATGTGGGAAGAGACTCAGATTCTATAAGTAGGCCATAAAATCAAAAAATCTAAACCAGTTGCCATCAAGTCAATTTGAATCATGGTGACCAAGAATGTTTCAGAATAGAACTGCGTTTTGTAGGGTTTTCAATGGCTGTGGTCTTTTGGAAGTAGATCACCAGACCTTTCTTCCAAGATGCCACTGGGCGGATTTGAACCACTAACCTTGTGGTTAGTAGCTGAGCACTTAACTGTTTATGCCACCCAGGGCCTCCCATTAGGCCATAAGGCAGGGGCATATGCACAAGCCATCCAGGCAGCATCCCCAGTTTGTGGGACCAGGGTAGATCTGGCCAACAGGCTAGCTGACTTGCTGCTGAGGTCCTGAGTTGCTGGTCGAGGACCTTTAATGTTTATGTAGATGGAGGCACAGGGCTTGTTCCAAAGTGTGCAGTAGGTTGGAACCCAGGTAGAGGGTTAAAATGCCCAGCCTGGAAGATAAGAGCAATGTAAGGCAGAAAGCCAAGCAAGTCAGTAGAGTAATCTGGTTTATTTGGTTCTGTCAAGTAGTAATTCCCAGACAATTTGGAGATCTGAAACCTTATCATCCTCCATTTTATTTGCTTATACTTGTACTTATTTTCTCATACTTATGAAAATGATACAGGAAAAAGTAAAGTGAAATGAGATTTTTTTTTAATAAAGTGAACTAAAATTACAATACCTCCCTGTCTCCCATTCTTTGCTGACACGTTTGTGAATAAGAACAACTTCTATCCTGACTATGACATATCAGGCTTTCACTATTGTGGAGTGTCGTGTTCCTGGGGGCATAATTTAATCTATGAAACAGAACACTGCAATCATTCATTCAATAAGCATTTACTGAATGCCAATATGTTTCAGGAACCATGTGACATATCAAGAATAACAAAAAGTGACAGAGAACAGACTTTAAAGAGAAGTCAAGTTTAGAATATCCTAGCCTGTGACTCTACCCTTATTAGCTTTGTAATTGGGGATAGACCATATGAATTCCCTGACTATCAGTTTCTGCATCTCAGAAATTATCATGATAAGAGTTGCTTTATCTGCCTCACAGAGCCACAAATGAAATACAGGCAGTCCTCGGATTAGGAATGAGTTGTTTCTATCTTTAAGTCGAATTTGTACGTAAGTCAGAACAGTTAGATAGGGTTTGTATCTAAGGTCAGTCAAATGTTTGCCTTAGTATATAGTATATAGTGTAACTTTCTATGTATAAAAAACATTAAACACTTCCAGATACACTAAAATATCTTTAACATAATAATACAGTAATAATAATAACAATATTTTCATGCGTGTTGCAAAGTAGCACCTGCTTGGTATTATGAACCGTTGTATGTATCTTGAATTTTTAATATAATAAGGTTCACAGGGGTTAGTTTGTAACTACGGGTTGTACGTAAGTCAGACGTTCCTAACCCAGGGACTGTCTGTAGTGTATTAAAGAGCTTTGAAGACTAAAAAATGTTACACGTTTACAAAGAATGAAATTAAGAATTTTTTTTTCCCAGTCAAATATCATGAGCTTAATTTTGAGGAAATTGCTATAAGCCAAATATGAGAATCAAAAATAAAATCTGGCAAAATGAGACATACGACCATTCCCCAAGTTATGACTCTGGCACACATTAGCTGTGTGTTTTTAGTCAGTTTACCTCTCTTGTCTGGGCCTCAATTTCCTTATCTTATAAAATGTAGTGGCCATGTCTGATGAGTGCTAAAGACCGTTCTAGCTCTGACAATGTTCTTCTGTCTTTCCATGGAAATGACTGTCCTTAGCTCAAATTTAGTAGTACGTTATGATTATAACTCTACTCACTGACAAAGTAAAGGTGGCAGGACATGATTGGTATCTTTAGGCCTAGGAACACAGCTGGTATGTGGAAGACCTAGGAAGCAGAGGAGTTCCAAGTCTAAGATCTGAGAAGATCAACATGAGATGAAGTAAGATGAAATTTTGCCATTCTTGCTTCTAAGGAGCATTCTGGCTGTATTTCTTCCAAGAAAGATTTGTTCATTCTTCTGTCAGCCCATGATATATTGGATTTTCTTCACCAACACCATAATTCAAAAGCATTGATTCTTTTTCAGTTTTCCTTATTCATTGTCTAGGTTTTGCATTCATATGAGGTGATTGAAAACACCATGGATAGGGTTAGGTGCAGCTTAGTCCTCAAAGTGACATCTTTGCTCTTCAACATTTTAAAGAAGTCTTTTGCAGATTTGCCCAATGCAATACATCCTTTGATCTACTGCCCACTGCTTTCATGGACATGAATTGTGGATCCAAGTAAAATGAAATCCTTGACAACTTCAGTCTTTTCTCCATTTATCATGATGTTGCTTATTGATCCAGTTGTGGGGATTTTGTTTTCTTTATGTTCAGATGCAATCCATACTGAAGGCTGTAATCTTTGATCTTCATCAATAAGTGCTTCAGGTCCTCTTCAATTTCTGCATGCAAGGTTGTGTCATCTGCATATTGCAGGTTGTTAATGAGTCTTCCTCCAATCCTAATGCCCCATTCTTCTTCATATAATCCGGCTTCTCTGACTATTTGCTTAGCATACAGATTGAATAAGTATGGTGAAAGAATGCAACCCTGATGCATATCTTTTCTGACTTTAAACCATGTAGTATACCCTTGTTCTGTTAGAAGAACTGCCTGTTGGTCTATGTACAGGTTTCTCACGAGCACAATTAAGTGTTCTGGATTTCCCATTCTTCAAAATGTTATCCATAATTTGTCATGATCCACAGAGTTGAATGCCTTTGCATAGTCAATATAACACAGGTAATCATCTTTCTGGTATTCTCTGCTTTCAGCCAAGATCCATCTGACATGAGCAATGATATCCCTCATTCCATGTCCTCTTCTGAATCTGGCTAGAACTTCTGGCAGTTTCCTGTTGATGTTCTGCTGCAACTGCTTTTGAATGATCTTCAGCAAATTTTTACTTGTATGTGACATGAATGATATTGTTCGATAATTTCTACATTTGGTTGGATCACCTTTCTCTTCCAGTCTGTTGTCCAGAAAGCTGTCTTCCAAATTTCTTGACATAGAGGAGTTAGCACCTCCAACAATGTATCTGTTTGTTGAAACATATCAGTTGATATTCCATCAGTGCCTGGAGCCTTGTTTTTCACTACTCCCTTCTGTGCCCCTTGGACTTCTTCCTTCAGTATCATCAATTCTTGATCATACGCTTTGTCCTGAAATGGTTGAATGTGGACCAATTCTTTTTGGTACAGTGACTCTCTGTATTCCTTCCATCTTCTTTTGATGCTTCTTGTTCTGTTCAGTATTTTCCCTGAAGAATTCTTCAGTATTGCAAGTTGAGGCTTGAATTTTTTTCTTCAGTTCTTTCTGCTTGAGAAATGGTGTGTTCTTCCCTTTTGGTTTTCTAACTCCAGTTCTTTGCACATGTCATTATAATACTTTGTCTTCTCGAGCTGCCCTTTGAAGACTTCTCTTCAGTTCTTTTACTTCGTCATTTCTTCCTTTCACTTTAATGACTCAACGTTCAAGAGCAAGTTTCAGAGTCTCTTCTGATATTCATTTTGGTCTTTTCTTTCTTTCTGACGACCTTTTGCTTTTTTCATGTATGATGTCCTCCACAACTCATCTGGTCTTTGGTCATTAGTGTTCAATGTGTCAAATCTATTCTTGAGATGGTCTCTAAATTCAGGTGGGGTATACTCAAGGTCATATTTTGGCTTTTGTGGACTTGTTCTAATTTTCTTCAGCTTCAACTTGAACTTGCATATGAACAATTGATGGGCTGCTCTGCAGTCAGCGTCGGCCTTGTTGTAACTAATGGTTTTGAGCTTTTCCCTGGTCTCTTTCCACAGATGTAGTGAATTTGATTCCTATGTATTCTATCCTGGGAAGTCCACCTGTATAGTCACCGTTTATGTTGTTGAAAAAAGGTATTTGCAATGAATAAGCCATCGGTCTTGTAAAATTGTATCATATGATCTCCAGCGTCTCTTCTATCACCAAGGCCATATTTTCCAACTACTGATCCTTCTTCTTTGTTTCCAACTTTCATATTCTAATCACCAGTAATTATCAATGTATCTTGATTGCATGTTTGATCAATTTCAGACTGCAGAAATTGGTAAAATTTTTCAATCTCCTCATCTTTGGCATTAGTGGTTGTTGGGCAAATTTGAATAGTGGTCGTATTAGCTGGTCTTCCTCGTAAGCACACGGATTTTATCCCATCACTGACAGCATTGTACTTTAGGATAGACATTGAATGTTCTTTTTGACAATGAATGCAACATCCTTCCTGTTTAATTTGTCATTCCCAGTAGGCCATATGATTGTCTGATTCAAAATGGCCAAAATCAGTCCATTTCAGCTCACTAATGCCTAGGATATTGACCTTTATACATTCTATTTCATTTTTGACAACTTCCAATTTTTATTGATTCATACTTCATACATTCCATGTTCCAATTGTTAATGGATTTTTGCAGCTATTTTTCTTATTTTGAGTCATGCCACATTAGCAAATGAAGGTCCTGAAAGTTTGACTCCATCCACACGTCATTGAAGTCAACTCTACTTTGAGGAGTCAACTCTTCCCCAGTCGTATTTTGTGTGCCTTCCAACCTAAGGGGTTCATCTTCCAGCACTATATCAGACAATGTTCTACTGCTATTCATAAGGTTTTCACTGGCTGATTTTTTTCAAAAGTGGACTACCAGGTCCTTTTTCCTAGTCTTTGTTAGTCTGGACGCTCCACTGAAGCCTGTCCATCATGAATGACCCTGTTAGTATTTGAAATACCAGTAGCATAGCTGCTAGCATCACAGCAACATGCAAGCCATCACAGTATGACAAACTGACAGACCCATGGGGATCTAGATATACATGTATAGATATATAATTACAGTTCATGATTGCATTGATATAAAGTTTATTATAATCCCAGCTGGATTATCTTTTTTTTTTTTTTTCCAGATTTTAAAAGAAATTTAAACCTTTTGTGGCCCTCTAACTTGTTGTGGGCCATAGGCACTATGCCTACTATGCCTAATTGATAATTAGTCCAGGTAAATTCTAAAAACGATAGTACATTTTACTCAAAGGGCATGCAGATCACCAGCAGACTGAAATTTGACTCCCTTTTAGAGAAGAGTTTCTCAGCCTTGGCACTGCTGGCATTTTGAGCTGGATAACTCTTTGTTGATGGGGGCTGTCCTGTGCATTGCAGGATTTTTAGCAGCATTCCTAGCCTATATATATATACACACACATACACACATGCACAAATATACGTGTGTGCATACACACACATATATATATATATATACATATATATATATATAGCCCCTGGGTGGCACAAACGGTTAAGTGGTGGGCTACGAGCTTAAAGGTTGGCAGTTTGAACCCACCTAGAGGTGCCTCAGAAGAAAGCCCTGGTGATCTGCTTTGGAAAGTCATTGCCATGAAAACCCTATGGAGTTCACTTGTATTCTGCAACACATGGGGTCACCATGTATTGGAATCAACTCGACCGCAACTGGTTTATATATATAGAGAGAGCGAGAGAGCGAGAGAGAGAGAGAGGCAGAGATAGACTGACACACACACAAACACGCACACACACACGCAGAGAGGCTTTTCCATAGCCTTATCACCTTCTAACATACTATAAAATTTAATTATTTACTATGTTTATCACATATTGTCAGAAATCTTTTTTTTTTAAATCTGTTTTGTTCGAGAATATATCCCACACCTGGTACACAGTAGGCGCTCAATAATATATGTCACATTACATTGAATTCAATTCAATCCAATTGAGGTAGCCCCCACTGTCTTTGAACAGGCCCCTTAGGAATTTTTCCTTCCTCTGACCCCAGATCTGCATCTCTGTCTCCCCTGCCTTGTCACCATTCCTTCTGCGGTGGAGTTTTGTGTCTTTCTGAAGCGCTCCCACTCTCCCCTGACCATGTTTCTGTTTGTTTGTGTCCGTGATCCCTTTTGTTCCTGGCCTGCCTGAAGCAGCACCTGGATGCCCTAGTTTTGAAATAGCTGATTTCTCACTTCTTATAGCAGTTCCATGCACGAAAATGAAGGATTCAAAAGAAGCTTGAAAAACCTAGAGCTTGCCATCTCCGCCAGTACAAAGAATGACCGTAAGAACAGAGGAGCCCCTTTTGATTTTTGTGTACAGAATTATTTACTATTGGAGCCACTGAATAGAAGGCATAAGCTATGGGGTTATTATGTCCTCCTTTCAAAGTCGGCTAGGGAGACCCAGCCAAGGAGTCTTTGCAGCTGGGGCTGGCATGTGGGGACACCAGGAGCCCACGTCTTGCCAGAGAAACAGCCCTCGCTGACCCAGTTTCAGCACAACGCCGCCTGACACAGAACTGCAATCCGCAACTTTAATAACTTGGTGACATACAAAGCAGTTTTGATGCAAAGTGGAGCTGACAGAGCAGTGGAGGGAAGGCTCTGCTTCTCACTGAGCTGCATGGGGAGTCCATTCAAGGTGACTGCAACCTTCGTAGCCCCACCGACTATCCGCGCCTTCTCTTACAAACAACGAAAGCTGTTTTTTCCAGTAGGGAGGACATGGAGGTGGCGGAGTGTAAGTGGAACCAACTTGGAAGGACTGGCTGATACCACCTGTCTCTTCGACTTTGATACTATGCCCCTAATATTCTTCTCTTCATCATCCCTGCTGCCCCTGCTGCCCCTGCCATAAGTCAGGTCTCCATCACCTGGGCTGTTGTAACAGCTATCCAACATTCTCGAGCTTTATCCCCACCCATTCCATGTAGTGCACAATCAGCAGAGTGATCTTCAAAAGCAAATCAGTAATCAAGTGACCATTGATCGCTTCCCACATCAAATCCTTCCATGGCTCCCTACTCCTCCCAAAAAACTGTTAATGCAAAACAAAGTTCTGTCTGCTAGCTACATGTTTAGTGTGTCTCATTCAGTCCTACATATTCTCCATCACTACTTACCACCACCGCCTACATTTCCCAAACTCCAGTTTTCTGTTTGTAATTTAGTGGAAATACACCACGTTTTTCATTCCCTAATGTCTTGATGTATCTGATCATTTAATGTTCACTTGAATACTTCCTGTTCTGGGGAACTCACTACCTAACGTGACAGCCTTTTCTAATACTGAAAAGCTTTAAAGCTCTGCCAGTCTTTCCTTATGAAACAAACACTGCTTCATAACTCTTATTTGTTGTCCCGGGGCCTGCCATCTGGAGTCTCACAAAACATGTCCTGTCCCAGGACATACTTCTGAGAACTGAACTCAGTGAAATGCATCCTTTGAGCTTCTTTTTATTTGTGCCAAAGTTCTGGGCTCCTTTGCCCATTTTTCATATAAGGTTGCTCCTATCCCAGCCCGCTCCATCTCCCCTTTTTGCACCCACCTCATACATTCAAGATTCCCCTTAGAATCAATAGGGTAAAGGTCATATACTGTGCATTTGAAGATAATAACATTTAGCAACAGTAATAATAACAATTGGCAACTGTTCTTGGTATATGGAAATGGATGTTTTGACCTAGGCTGTGCAATTTGAATTATTTATTATAGTATTTAGTATTTATTCATTTATTATATACATATTATATACATATATATACAGAGAGAGAGAGAGAAAGAGGAAGAGAGAGAACAATGTGGGTGCAAAAAGTAAAACTCAATCCCCGTCTTCCAGCATTTCCTGGTCTGGGGTTGGGGCTGGAGGTGAAGGTATAATCACGTAATCACCAATTACAAATCAGTATGATTAGCGTTATGATGGGGGCTCTGCAAGGATTGAAGAGGGGCCCCTAACCCAATACGGGAAGACTATATAGCAAGGCAATAAGAGCCCTGGTAGCGTGACTTGGCTGCTAACCAAAAGGTCAGCAGTTAGAATCCACCAGCCGCTCCCTGGAAACGCTATGGGGCAGCTGTACTCTGTCCTATAAGGTCAGTATGAGTTGGAATCGACTCGACAACAACTTTTTTTTTTTAGTATAACGAGGCAAAGAGATCAAGAAAAGCGCTGCAGAGGAATCGCAGTCTACACTGAGGCTTGGAGGATAACAGGAGTTAGCCAGGTGAAGGGAGTGGGTAAGGACGTTCTGGGTGGCAGGAGCAGCAGGAGCAAAGGCACAGAGATAAGAGAGCGTGGAGGATTCAGTGACCGTGAAGATTCTTACCAGGGCAGTGTATATTAAGAGGTCGATTGCTGCGTCCAGGCTGTAGTTCAAATGGAGTTCCAGAAGAGAGAGATTACTGGGGCTTGAAATTGTCAGGGAAATCTCCCTGGAGTTGGAGGGTCCTGAGGTAGGCCTGGAAGGAAGAACAAATTATGGAGAGCAGAGAGGAGGGGAGATGGATATCTACGTGCAAGTATGTCCACACACATACATCTGCTTCATATGCGTTTAAACCTTAAATTGACTTTCACTTGCCTTCCACTTTGGTTTCCATGGTAACCCTGGCCACTTATTTTTCTTTTAACCTCCTTTTCATTGTTTCAGGATGAGGTGGGCTGCGTGAGGGTTAACCAGTCAGAGGAAGACAGGAGATTTTAAAGCAATTATTTGGTTTTATTTTTTTTAAGAAAACTGCCAAGTTTGCAATTTAATGCCAACTGTCTCCGGTATATCTGCCCTGAAGGATGCTGTAGGGAGAAGCAGAAGCCAAAATCCTTTTTGCCCCCTCCTCCCTGACTTCTATTATTACCGTGCACTTACTGCTAATACAGCATCTAAACTTGCAATCTCGGTAACTATGGCAATAAAATGAGTGAGATTCCCCTCCATTAAGACTTGAATTGTTAGGGCTTTGCAAAGAGCACGTGTGTTTGGACAGAGGAGGGGGAGGACGCACTGTGGGCAAAATAGTTATTTCAACTCCCTGTGGGGAGCTGGAGACCGTTGTCTATCAGTCATCAGTATACATCCACACAGAGGATTATCACCTTCCCTAAATCAGAAGATGCAGTCACAGTACCTATTGGTTACATGTTCATTCAGAGCTAGCAAAACACTCCCATGCATGGCCTGCAGGGCCAGGAGGCCAGGGCTGGACAGAGTTTACAAGAGATGGCATGCAGGAGGGGAGATAAGAAGAGCTAATCCACATGCCAGCAAACTTTTTCTAAAAAGGGCCAAGTAGTAAATATTTTAGGCTTTGCTAGCCATATAGTCTATGTTGTAACTACTCAACTCATTTGTTGCAACACAAAATGCAGCCATCTGTAAATAAATGGGTGAGCTGTGTTCCAATACAATGTTATTTATGGACACGAACATTTGAATTGCATATAATTTTCGCATGTCAGGAAATAGCATTCTTCTTTGGAATTTTACCCCAACCATATAAAGAACCATTCTTAGTTCACTGGCTGTACAAAAACATGTGGTGAGCTGGATTTGGCCCATGGACTGTAATTTGCAATTCCTTATTTAATCTATGCCACCAACCATGCATGCCACACTGGAGGATTTTCATTATTATTAATAGTACTTGTTTTAATTTATCTTTATTACTGTTGTTGTCATTGTTAGTTGCTGTTGAGTGGATTTCAACTCATGGCGACCCCGTGTGTGCAGAGTAGAACTGCTCCATAGGGTTTTCAAGGCTGTGACCTTTTGGAAGCAGATTGTCAAGCCTATCTTCTGAGGTGCCTCTGGGTGGGTTTGAACTGCCAAACTTTCAGCTAGTAATTATTTGCACCACCCAGAAACTCCTATTATTATTACTGTAAGTAACAATATTAAGTACTACTACTACGTATTGGTTCTCATTTTTATCACTTACTATGTGTCAAACACCGTGTTAAGTTTTATATATATACACACACACACAATGTATTTTTTGCAAATAACATGCCTACATAAATAATGTGCCCACACATATAATGCGCATAGTGTACCTAAGAAAATAATGTGTGAAGGGGTTGTGCTGTTGGCAAAAAAAAAGTATGATGTGTGTGCTATTTGTGTAAAAAATGGTATATATGTATACATGTATACATATTTACATTAAGTACTATATATAGTCTTATTTCATTTCATATATATACATAGATAGATAGATATATAATCTTAATTATAACCAAAATCTAAGAACAGTTGAAATCCACATCCAAGGTCTGTCTGACACAAACTCAGTAAAGCTCTCACCCACATGACAACTTTAGACCTGGGAGAGTGTCTGCATCCACCAGGCCCTGACAGGACCTCCACTCAGAGGGCTGGACTGTCAAACCTAACAGAGATACACCCGTGGGGATAAGGCCCAGGATTTTCAAGAGCCGTCACATTGCAATGACCCAGTGTCCACAGTAATACATTGGGAATGGCATTATATCCAGCCTAGCTCCCAAGCCTCCGAATAGCCCCTGTTGGACCTAATTTCTGACCTGCTCTTTGCTTGGATTGGAGACCTGGTGGCGTAGTGGTTAAGAGCTCAGCTGCTAACCAAAGTGGCTGTAGTTCAAATCCACCAGCCACTCTTTGGAAACCCTATGAGGCAGTTCTACTCTGTCCTATAGGGTTGCTATGAGTTGGAATTGACTAGACGGCAACGAGTTTGGTTTGGATTTTTGCTTAGACTCTGTAATGCCACATTCACATTTACCATCTCCTGACTCTGGCTGTACCCCAGAAAGAGTTCTTAGCTTTCCAGCCTGCCTCCACCTCCCCGTCCAGACTATGCTTCCTCCGTGCCTTTGCTGTCCTGTCTCAGTGCAGACAGCTCATCCCCACAGCCCATAGACTTCTTCATTGGTCAGCTATTCTCGTCCTCACCTCCAGGTCCTTTGTGTAGTTCCTGGAACTTGAGATGCTTAGTAGGGAGAGAAGAGTGCTCCAGGAAAAAGGTCGCTGTCTTCTAATCTCCAAGGAGGCAGGCGATTTTAATTATTCAGGACAGTCCTAAGGGGAAAAACTAGGAAAACAGCAGGAATGGAATTTACAAAGTGGCAGATTCCTGTCTTAAAAGTCTTATACTAGGTCCCTAAATACACCTTCTGCCACTGGTAATCTTGATGTGGTAGAGAGAGGACTGAACTGGGGGTCTGAGGTTCTGTGTTCAGGACTTTAGTCCCTTCAATTGTAATAGCTGAACCCAACCATCTTGTAGTCATTGAACAAAGTGACTCTATGGCTTTGAGAAATCTAACGTTTGGCCACAGGACGTTTCCTCGGTGGTACAGATGGTTTGTGCTCAACTGCTAACCTAAAGTTGGTGGTTCGAACCCACCCAGTGGTACTGCTAAAGAAAAGGCCTGGAAATCTGCTTTCATTAAGATTATAGCCAAGGAAACCCTATGGAGCAGTTCTACTCTGTAACACATGGGGTCGCCATGAGTTGGAATCAACTCAATAACAGCTAACAACAACAACGACAAAATTCGCCCACAGCTGGCCTCGCTTCTCTTCATGGATTCTATGACCTTGGGAAACTCAGGCTCCCTTCTCTGGGCCTTACCTGTCTCATCTATGCCATCTGAGCAGTAATCCCCTCCAGCTCCAGAGACCGCCAAGATTGCAGCCCTTTCTGCTCTGCTCCTGAGAAACAGGCACATCTGTTTTTGGATCCATTACTTTGCAAACTTTTAAGGGATTTTTTTCCCCCTCTCAGTCCCTAGGAAATTACTGCAGCTCTTTCTTTGGAAAGAACATTAGCCAGGCCCTGTGCTAAGCAAATGCATTCAGCGTCTCCCTATCTGATTTCCCTTTTTCTCATTTGTCAGCAAAGGAGAAACCTCCCAGCTATTAATCAAACTCTTGGCTGTGAATGGCTTTAACTGCAGAAACCATTGCTGTAGGAGGGATGCTCAACTTTTCCAAAGAAAGCTGGCTGCCTAGTGCAGAAAAGAAACAATTAATTACCTGTTCCTTCTGCCCTCAACAGAGATACAGATGAACTAACAGTATTGCTGCTGGCACCAAATTCTCCCTTCCCAAGGTGGAGGGAAGCTAATGCAAACCCAGATAGCATTCAGGAAAGTAGAATGCCCAAATAGAAGTTTAGCTGTGAGGCTCTGGTGGGACCAAAATTGCACCACTATCTGGTATTTTTACTTTAAGATGGATACTGACAACCTCCAGTCCTTATTGAGGAAAGGAATTGGAGATGTTGACATGCCTGAAAATCGTATTCTCCAAGGCGGAATCATACCTGGAAACGTTAAATCCAGAGAAGAAAAGTTTAAGGTATGAGAAGGAGTGCAATTTAGGGGAGGAAAAAGAAGAAAAAGGTCAGGATAAAAGAGATCACCATTATTTTGAGAGTCCCAATAGAGAGAACTAGAATTGTGGGTGTAATTTACATTATCCTATAGGAAGGAACCTTTGGGACTTGGATCTGTGTGCCTACGGAAAGGGATGCCCCCAAATAAAGTCAGTTTCTTGTCTCCGGAGGTGTTCAAAATCCAGCGAGGATGTTGTAGGAGACTCTTTGCATTGAATGGGAAGTTGATTAAAATAATCTAAATAATCTTGAATAGGGTCTTATTTTACTAGTATCTTTGGCTTACTCCAAAGCCTAGCATGACGGACTACATAGAATGAGTAAAGGGTGGGGGGAGGACAGAGCCCAAGACTGGAGTCTGTTTGAAGTAAGGTAATGTATTAGAGCTAATGCTGGAACATTTTTACTTACATATTTATTTTCAGATCTTCAATTGCCATAAGGATATGACAGTTCCTTGGGAATTTGGTAGTAGGAACCATGCCTTTTTTTTTTTTTTCCTTCATTCAGTGCCTAGCAGATGCCCATCCCAGGGGAAGTGTTCAAGAAATGTTGAAAAAATTTTTCATTGAGTCATATTTAAACTTGTACTTCTGCTACAAGTCCTGGGAGGCAGTACTGTACCATTATGAAGAGTATGAACCCAAGTCAGGCTGCCCTGAGCCTGGAGCTTAGCTCTTCATTTACTAGATGAGTGAACTTGGGGCAGGTGGCATAAACTCTCAGTCTCTCAGTTTCCTTATCTGTCAAATAAGAATTACCTCACGGCATTGTCCTGAAGGTGCAATGAGTTATACATTCAAAATGTTTGCATCAGCACTTGACGCATAAATAAAAACAAAACAAAACAAAAACCAGCCGCTGTCAAGTTGATTCTGACTCATACTAACCCTGTAGGACAGAGTAGAACTGCCCTATGAGGTTTCCAAGGCTGTAATCTTTACGGAAGCAGATTGCCATATCTTTCTTTCACGGATCGGCTGGTGAGTTTGAACTGCCGACCTTTAGGTTAGCAGCTGAGAGCTTTAACCACTGCACCACCAGGGCTGCTTGGCACATAATAGTTGATATTTATTCAGCACTTAAAACATGCCAGCACTGTTCTGTATATCGTACACGTATTCATTTTAATTCTCACAACAACTCAAGTGTTGAATATGACGCTGACAAACAGAGAGGTTAAGCAGTGTGTCCAAGGTCACACACAGAGGAGATTCTAACACTGGAGTTCTAACTAAGTGAATGCTCTTGACCACTACTGACTTCCACTTGATAAGCACTGGCTGTCATTTGTATTATTATCATTCCGACCTGTTGTTGTTGTTGTTAGGTGCCAGCGAGTCGGTTTGGACTCACAGGGACCCCATGTACAACAAAATGAAACACTTCCCGGTCCTGCATCATCCTCACAATCATTGTTATGTTTGAGCCCATTGTTGCAGTCACTGTGCCAATCCATCTCATTGAGAGTCTTCCTCTTTTTTTCAATGACCGTTTACCTTCCCAGGAAAACTTGGTGGCAGAGTGGTTAAGACCTACGGCTGCTAACCAAAAGGTTGGCAGCTCGAATCCACCAGGTGCTCCTTGGAAACCATGTAGGGCTGTTCCACTCTGTCTTGTAGGGTCGCTGTGAGTCGGAATCGACTCGACTGCAACGGGTTTGGTTTTCTGTTTTTTTTTTTTTTTTTTTTAACCTTACCAAGCATGATGTCCTTCTCCAGGGATTGTTCCCTCCTGATAAGATGTCCAAAGTACATGAGACGAAGTCTCACCATCCTTGCTTCCAAGGAGCACTCTGGCTGCATGTCTTCCAAGACAGACCTCTACCTCCCAGTAAAGGCTAGTTTCCATTCTTTCCTCTCCTTTCTACCTCTGCTACATGTATGAATATACATATTAATTCTCCACTGGGCAACGAGTTCCCAGAGTGCTGGGACCTTGTTTGATTTGTCTTTTTCAGTAGATCCTTGTATGGACTTCGCACTTGATGGATGCTCTTTGCATGTTGGTTGAGTGAATGACTAGCATAAAGACGTCATTTGTTTAGTGGGGCCATGTTATCTGGACAATGGTCTGTGGATCTGCATTGAGGCGCCAATCTCTGAAATTCAGAGTACCAGATTGGAATCCTACCTAAACCAACCTTTTTCCTTTGTCTTTATTGGATTTGTTGGTTTATTTCTTTATCTGTCTAGTTGTTTATTTATTTGTGGGCAGAATAGCGTGTTGAGAAACACAGGGCTGTGTTTGAATCCAGGCCTCAGCACTACAGGTGTGTTAACTCAGGTAAGCTACCAAATTCTCAGAGCTTTGGTTTCCTTTCTGTGATGGAAGCAAAGTAAAACTTATTTTTGAGATTCACCGGTGATAATGGGGAAGTGAATTAACTGGGAAGCCTTCTTTGAGGGTAGATGATTTCCACATTTACTCGCAAACCTGCAAAACTACAAAAGAGGAAATATGTGGCTTACTCCAAGAAGCCACTGCAGTTCCTGTAGGTGATTTCCCCTGTCAATCCCCTGGTTTGGGTTTACTTCAGTTCCTGGTAAGCTCAAGGTTCCCATCCTTCACAGAATTGTTCTCACTGTAGCTGAAATGTAGTGGGTCTAGTATGGGGGAAGGAGAGGATCTTAATGTCTTCATCCTTGTCTTTTTGGTTGTTTGAGCTATTTTTTAATTACCTTTCTTATTTTTTCCCGTCGCTTGAGGTATTTTTCGTTTTGTTTTTTTTTTTTTTTTTTTTTTTAACTCTTGGTCTTTCTTCTCTTGCTTCCATCAGGCTTCCTCAACAGCTTCAAATGTTCAACTTTGAAGTAAGTGAACTTAAAAGAAGAACTGAAAACTCATCCCGATGGGTCGAAGTCCCCTGGGCGACCTTGCCACAGTAACCACTTTACGTAGAGCTTATTAGTGAAGCCTGTTCTCATCAGCGCCACCGAGGACGGCGACGCCAGCCCTCTCCGCTTCAGAGTCTGGTGCGAGTCTAGCGCCTTCGCAGGGGCGCTGGCGCTGCATCTCGCTGTCGGGGCGGACGCCTCGCTCGCAGGGCCTGGGCTGCCCCGCGGGGACCCGGCTCCGCGCGCAGCCTATTGTGCAGCGGGCGCCAACCAGCAAATTACATCTGAGCCGCCTTTCAAGCCACCGGCCGCTTTCAAAATGGGACTTTGAAAGCGTGGGCTCCCCTGACTCTGAACTGGAGAACGGAACTCGGCTTTTCAGAGAGGACGCGTTGACACACACGTGCCTGCCTCTGTGGCTCTCGCCTGGCATTTATAGCGAGAATAAAAGGAAGACTTTGTCTGGTGGGTGTTCGTGTGCACGGTTCCATCCCTTTATTTATGAAGGAAACGTTCCGACTCCTGGAGTTCTGACTGGCCATTGGGGGATGAATGGATGAATGGATGAATGGAGCTATTTGAAGTGAGAGCATTGAACGTTTTTCTTTGGGCTATACACAGATGTGTGTGGGTGTGTGTATGTGCTTTCCTCCCCTTCTCAAGCTCTGGTGGTATCCTTTTACTTAAGAATCCAGCTGCGGGAGAGGGAAGGACCATGCGGATACATGCAGAGTTAAATTGGATGGTTGAAACTCTGTTTGGGGTTTGGGGATCCAATTTCTATTCACTGGAGTCCCTGGTGATGCAAAGGTTAACGCACTCGCTGCTAACTGAAAAGTTGGTGGTTTGAATCCACCCAGAGGTGCCATGGAAGAAAGACCTGGTGATCGACTACCAAAAAATCAGTTACGCAAAACCTTATGGAGCACAATTCTACCATGACACACATAGGGTCTCCATGAGTTGGAAAGGATTGGAGGTCAAGTAGTTTTGTTTCTATTAGTCAGAGAGGAAGTAGCGGTTAAGTGCTCAGCTGCTAACTGAAAGGTTGGAGGTTCAAACCCACCTGTGGAAGAAAGATGTGGCAGTCTGCTTTCTTAAGGATTACAGCCTTGGAAACCCTGTGAGGCAGTTCTACTCTGTCCTATAGGGTCACTCTGAGTCAGAATTGACTCAATGGCAGTGAGTTTGGTTTGGTTTTAGTCAGAGAAGGGATACAGTAGCTAGCTGCCACCAAAAAAAAACAAAAACAAAAACAACCAAACCCGTTGCCGTCGAATCGATTTCAACTCATAGCAATCCTATAGGACAGAATAGAACTGCCCCATAGGGTTTCCAAGGACTGGCTGGTAGATTTGAACTGCCAACCTTTTGGTTAGCAGCTGAGCTCTTAACTACTGCACCGCCAGGGCTCCTAGCTGTCACAACAGCCCCGTTTTTTTTCCTGCTTTTGCCCCAGGCCTTTTGGCACCTGATTGAATGAGCCTCTTTCCACACAACAGGAGAAGAGGTAGGAAGATACAGTTGCTAGAACTCAGGCTCTGGAACAGACAGATTAGGTCTGAATTTTCTGCAAATCACTTAACATTGTGAAGGTTTCAGACACACAACAGCTATTCAGCCTTTTCCCTCAACCAGACATCACCAGAAGGTATCCTTTACCTTTTTATCTTGGGCCTCCTCTGACTCCTATATATGTCATTCTTTCATTGCACGAAAGTAGAGTTCATAACAGTTCACAGATCTCCAGTGCTTTCCTTACCAGCAGCTCTTACTTGTTGTGCCCTCCCTTAGTATAACCGCCTTCATACTCTTATACCTACTTTTCCAAACTCAACTTCTTCCAAATCATCACCTTCATATGTTGTTGTGTGCCATCAAGTTTATTTGAGTGCATAGCAACCCTACAGGACAGAGTGGAACTGCCCCATAGGGTTTCCAAGGCTGTAATCTTTACCAAAGCAGATTGCCACATCTTTCTCCCACAGAGTGGCTGGTGAGTTCTGCCTACCTTTTGGTTAGCAACTGAGCAGTTAACCACTGCGTCACCAGAGCTCTTTCCCCTTCATATAGGGCACCCGATTCTTCTGTTTTAGGAGCATGGTTCCACCCTTAGTATGCCCAAAGCCAATCAGCAGATCATACTGGCTTAGAAAGGAAATAAGTACTCTGCCCTAGAACACTACTGTGCTTGGAAGGACCATAACTTCTGGGTTTCATAGGAAGGTTATCAATGAGTCAGTATCAGCCTGCAAAAGCATATTGAAATGAACTTTTCCAGAAAGGAAATATGGATTCAGTGCAACAGTCCTTGAGGCAGGTCTTGTTATCTGCTTCTTACTCTTAAGGAACTAGGATTTAAGGATCTCTGTGAATTCCAAGTAGGACCATCAGTGATTCAATTGTAGAAGTCTTGCCTTCCATATGGGAGACCCAGGTTTGATTCCCAGCCAATGTACCTCATGCAAACCCACCACCCATCTGTCACTGGAGGCTTGCATGTTTCTATGACGCTGAGCAGGCTTCAGTGGAGCTTCCAGACTAAGGCAAACTAGGAAAAAATGCCTGGCGATCTACTTCCGGAAATCAGCCAATGAAAACTCTATGGATTGCAAAGGGATGGTGCAGGACTAGGCAGCATTTCATTCTGTTGTGCACAGGGTCCCCTTGAGTTGGAGACTGACTTGACAACAGCTAACAACAATATAACATGAATTCCCAGGCAACATAGAAAGTGATGAAGCCAAAACACAACAAAACGTAGGTTTTCTGTTGCCAAGGGGGTGCTCTTTCCACAATATCACACAGCCCTTCCTCTCTCTTCTAGGTTAGAACTCTGTCTCTTAATTCCTCACTTTAAACTTGGGTATCCTAAGGCCTTATCCGGCTATGACAGGCAGGCCTGGGCAGACAGCCCACTCAGTACCCTGTGAATAGTACAGTTTCAATTTTCATACACAGATCATGTCATGTACCAAAGCCTTACTCCCGTTAGCGGAAGAAAACTGCTAATTATAGACACTTATGGGCTCTGTGTTCCAAAAAGATCCAGTGCATGTCTTTGTGTCTGGCCCAGCCCAGCAGAGAAAGGCTAAATTGTGTTTGAAAGCATTACAAGGGGAACTTTAATTGAGGCATAAAAGCATGTGCTTTGATCTTCCTGGGACCTGTGGTTCTCCCATTACCTGCATCATGCTCCTGATGACATAGGTTGGAGCACAGCCTGCACCGAGACCTGTGCGAAGGCACCAAGCAGGATGTCATAACTGACACCCTGCCCCTTCTTTCCATCAGCATTGAAAGCTCTGTCTGTATATTTATGTCAGATACATTTGAAGTGGCCCCAGTCCTGATCACCGTAATGATCTTCCTGTCCTATAACACAGGCCTGTGTCCTCAGCTTTCAAATATATCTGTAAGCTTTTCTATCCTCCCCTTCTAGAACTACGCCCTTGTCTCTCATATTTGTCCCGACCTCCAGCCTTGATTGTATGGCTCACCAACAACAGCTGAATTTCAGTGTTTTGCAGCATGCCTCATTGATTCACTTAATTTCTCCTTCACTCATTTACTCATGTATCTCTTTACGTATTCACTAATTTACTTGCTTCATTTTCAGTCTTTACTTATTGGGCCAAAGGAGACTAAACGTGTAGTAAGTTGACCAGAATCGTTGTAGAAATATGTGGATTCTTGTGTACATGTGCCTGTTTGTGTTAGTGAAAATGGCTGGAAGGGGCTCAAGAGGGCCTCCCATCTGTGAAACCTCCAGTTCCCACAGAAAATGTTTGTTCGGGGGTTGTTTAATGGTCCAAGGTTGTAAATAATGAGCAAGCAAATTCAGTGTAAATGTTTGGGACTGAAATAAACACCTCGGTTCAAATTTCAGCATTGCCACTTATCAGCATTATGATTTGGGGCAAGATGTTTGACTGTTCTGGGCCTGAATGTTCTTATTTATAAAAGAGAGACACTAATACTTATCTTACGGATCATCATGGAAAAAGAGGCAATGCCTGTAAAGGGTCTAGCCAGGGCCTGGTATACTGTTAGAGAGGTTGAGATGAGTATTATTATTGTGCTGCTTCTGTTCCTCATTCATGATGAGAAAAGTGGCTTCAGATCCATCAAGGTAAGCCTGTTGGTGAGTCCCTATGTCCTCTGGGAAATCACAGGTACCCTGATGCATTCAGACAAAACCCAGAAAGTGGACCTTTCTTGAAGAAGACTTCAGCCGAACATAAAACTCTTGGTGCTCTAGGTTTCTCCTTCATCACTTCCTGGAGGAAGCCAGAAGCCCACGTCTGCAGGACACCAGGAGTGACATCTGGAAGAGTGGGAGAAACAGGTGAGGGAGTGTGCATGATGGCAGCACCGTGTAATCAAATCAGTGATGTCTTAGCTTCCCTGCCTCCATTCATTCATTTCCCTGTTCACTTGCAACATATTTATGTTTGATCTGCTGAGCTCTGGGCAGAGTACTGGAGGGCCCAGAGAGGCCTGTCCTGCGTCTGTGTTCCTCTTCACTGAAGCTGCATTTCTAAGGTAGTTTTCAAGTATTATTATTACCTCCCCACCTTTTTTTTTCCTTGCAGCAGCTTTCCTCTGTTTAGATGACATCCTCCTAAGAAATCGAGTGTGTAAATCAGATCGGAGGGGATGTTCTAGTTGAAGTCACAGTCAGGTTCATGGAGCCTGCCCATTCAAGCTCCCCCAACCCTGCCTCCCATCCTATGTAGCCCCTGCAGGTGTCCTAAGGAACATCCTCTAGTTTAGAAACTAAAGAATCAAGACATTATAAAGCTGTTGACAATGGGCAAACCTGTTTCGTAAAAGGGTGGAATCTTAACCAGGATTGATCAAACACACAAAGAGCTCAATTTTGATGAAAGGAGGTATATGACACAGTTCAGGAGTATGCATCTCTTTGAATTCCAAGTTAACACAGAAAGTGAAGCCAGAACACAAGAAAATGTGCATTTTCTGACCCAAAGTGAGCACTCTCAGGGCATAGGAAAGTCATGGATAAAGATGTTTTCACACTTTTTATCACACTGAATTATTAGCTCTTTCTATGACATTAGGAAAGCTGCATCATTGCCATTAGCATTCCAGTTTTATGGACTAGGAAACTGGAGCTCAGAGTGGTCACTGAGCCAAGAAGTGGCCAAGCTGAAGTTTGAATTCAGGTCTTCTGGCCTTTTTCCATAATCCCCATAGTGCTTCCCATGCCTTCCCCTTCACCACCATGAGCCCTCTATCAGCTGTCCTTCTTCTCCACGCAAGGGGTAGGTGCATGACCCAGAGAATGTACTCCCTGCTCATCAGATAGCCACTTCTCCTTCCCTTCTTGCTCATTATCCCATTATCTTTACCTGAGGCTGACAGATTAGCATGTGCTTCAGGAAGATAAATGACCCCTCAGATTTCTGACACAGATGTCTCATCTTGGGAGAAATGCTTACAATATCCCTCCTAGATCCAACCAGACAGGAAGATTCACAGACCATTGCCTTACCCCTTCCTCAGGCTTCAAGGGAGAGGCTGAAAAAGGCAGAGCTGAGTGTGGTTGAGGGAAGGTTCCAGATCCAGAATGCGATCACTTCCTAAGCCATCTACAACTTGGTGTCAGGCGTGGGGGCAGATCTATTATCTGAGGTCACTATCCTTAACTCCCCCTTGTAACTCACCTTTCAAGTGAGAAAAGAGTTGTGCCAAGAGGAGATAACAATTATGGTTTCCCTATAGTCAAAGAGAAGGTCTGCAAGCTCTCCAAGAAAAGAGTGAAAGGACATGGTGCAGTGTGGGGCTTCTCATTTGGCTTTAGAAGTGCTTGGAGATCCCCACAGGAAAGGAAGCCACTGATGATGGAATCACTCCTTGTCATTTGAGCAGTGCTTTGCAGAATTTAAAAAAAAAAAAGTTTTCTTGTGCATTATCTTGTTTGATTCTCATAATGGCTCCCTCAGTTAAGGAGGACAGAGATGATCAAACCCATTTTACAGAGGGGGAAACTGAAACTCAAAGTGATTAAGAAACCTGACTAAGATTACACAACTATGATGCAGCAGTGCCAAAAATTAACTCCAGATCTTTTGACACAAATGCAGGAATATTACTATACTCAGTGGTGCTCAATTTTATGAGAATATTTATCTCTACAGTGATGACACTCAAATTTATCAAGGATGGAGTTTTGAGGTCAAGTCTCTTGCAGACCATTTAGGTAAGCATTTAATAAAACATTACATATAGCATTTTGTAAGGAACTAGAAAGGTCTATGCTCTTTTGAACAGAGTAAGGGAGTACTGCGTGGTTTTAAATCAGAAAAGGTATATGTCAGGATTGTATCCTTTCACTATACTTATTCAGTCTGTATGCTGAGCAAATAATCCGAGAGGCTGGACTATATGAAGAAGAACACATCATCAGGACTGGAGGAAGACTCATTAACAACCTGCGTTATGCAGATGACACAAACTTGCTTGCTGAAAGTAAAGAGGACTTGAAGCACTTACTGATGAAGATCAAAGACTACAGCCTTCAGTCTGGATTACACCTCAACATAAAGAAAACAGAAGTCCTCACAACTGGACCAATAAGCAACATCATGATGAATGGAGGAAAGATGGAAGTTGTGAAGGATTTCATCTTACTTGGATCCACAATCAACACTCATGGAAGTAGCAGTCAGGAAAAGTAAGGATGTATTGCACTGGGCAAATCTGTGCAAAAGACCTCTTTAAAGTGTTAAAAAGCAAAAATGTCACTTTGAGGACTTAGGTGTGCCTGACCCAAGCCATGGTATTTTCAATCACCTCATATGCATGTGAAAGCTGGACAATGAATAAGGAAGACCGAAGAATTGATGCATTTGAATTATAGTGTTTGTGAAGAATACTGAATATACCATGGACTGCCAGGAGAATGAACAAACATATCTTGGAAAAAGTATAGCCAGAATGCTCCTTAGATGTGAGGGTGGCGAGACTTTGTCTCACATACTTTGGACATGTTATCCGGAGGGACCAGTCCCTGGAGAAGGACATTATGCTTGGTAAAGTAGATGGTCAGTGAAAAAGAGGAAGATCCTCAAGGAGATGGACTGACATAGTGGCTGCAACAATGGGCTCAAACCTAGCAACAACTGTGAGGATGGTGCAAGAGCTGGTAACTTTTTGTTCTGTTGTACTTAGGGTCTCTATGAGTCGGAACCAGCTCGACAGTGCCTAACAGCAACAACATTGTCAAATTAGCAACCCCACCTTCAACATTTTGCCTCAGTTTAAGACAGTAAATAACAGTTCTGCTCTAATAATATCTGGCACATGCATTTTGGAAAACACATGGTCACACTTCCACAGAGTAAAACTTAAGACTTTGAGGAAAACTGTATCAGTCAAACTTTCCTGGGCATTAGTTGTTCATATAACAATTTTATGAAAGAGAAAAGGAATTCAATAAATTGGTGCATGGCTAGAGATAGAGGAACAATACATGAGGAAGACAAAAGTGTTTAAAATCATGAGAAACGGCACTGGTCAAGCTCAAATCCCGTTTTCGACACCATGTTTAGGAGGGAGCTCTGTTAATGTAGTGTTATTGAGTTCTGGGCTCCTCTTCTGCGCAATCCCACATATATGCATCAGTAGCAGATTAGTCTCAAAGCTCGGCTCTGGACATATCACTAATGGTCCTGCTTGGACACTCTCAGTGGCTCCCCATTGCCTGCTGGATAAAGTCAAAGCATCTTAGCCAACTGTCTCAGGCACTTAACACCATGGCCCTAATTAACCTTTCCAAATTTATCTCCTAGAACTGCCATTCTTTTTCATGGCAAACTGCTCTGCTTATTTACCCTGCTCTTCACTGACTTTGCAACTCCCTATCCCCAGATCCCTGAATGCTAGCCGACTCCTGCTTTTGCCTCCTCCTCTCTCTATACATCTTGGGCTGCTGAATCTCATATGCAGCCTCAGCTCCAACCCATTTGATACATCACAAAGTAAGGACATTCACATCAGTGATTAGGGGCCCAGCATGCAACTAGCCTGTATGTTTGTCCCTTTGTGATTTAGCTATTAGGTTCCTGCCTGACTTCTAAGAAGACCCTCATCTTGGGCCCCAGATATCATCCTTGGGTCCCTGTCTAAATTACCTGCCAAGCCTGATATTACTGCAGGACTGAAACCTTTCTTGTTGCCCCAGGGCCCTGTCTCCTCTTTTCGGGAAACCAGGCTCCTTTTCTGGAACACTAGACTGATGACTGGTTGGTAGCAATTGCCTACTGGATCTCCCAATACAGGCTACTCCTTAAAAACTTGAATACCTTACTGTCCCTGATGGAGCAGTGGTTAAGAGCTCAGCTGCTAACCAAAAGGTCAGTGGTTCAAATCCACCAGCCGCTCCTTGAAAACCCTATGGGGCAGTTCTACTTTGTCCCATAGAGTCACTATGAGTTGCAACAGGGTTTTTATAGGCCCTGGGTGGTGCAAACATTTAACACACTTAGCTACTAACTGAAGGTTGATGGTTCAAGTCCATCCAGAACCTCCTTGGAAGAAAGGCCTGGCAATCTACTTCTGAAAAAATCAGTCATTTAAAACCCTAAGAAGCAAAGTTCTACTCTGACATACATGGCGTCTCCATGAGTCAGAGTCAACAGCAACTGGTTTTATTTTCTAATAGCTAAGCAGGACACTCTATCTCTCCATGTTGACTCTCATCTAATGTTGACCATTTGTGCTTCCCGCCCCCTCCACTTGTTGGCTGCTAATCCACCCTCTGGATTCAGTGTTCTTCATACTGGGTTGCCAAATGCCATCTCTTCCTAGAAGCCTTCTGTAATCTCTTCCACTTCAGCTGATTCTCCTTCCAAGGTACTTCATTGGCGGGACTACAATCTTGCAACGTAGTCATATGCAGTGCTGAGCTGGTAAATGCTCAACAACTGGCTCTTAAAAAAAGAGCCCTGATGTGTAGTGTTGACCAATTCCCATTGTATAAATAACCTGTCGTGGTGGATTTCAAACTACTATGCTAGTTGGAGGAGATAGGCTTAACTGGCTCTCTCCAGCCCATATGAACTGGCCTCGGTGCACCCTGGTTATGTGCATCCTTGCATCATCTCTCCTGTTATCCCTTACTCTCTATTACAGCCACACTGAACTTCTCTCAGTTTGAATATGACATGCTGCCTCACATTTCTGAACATTTATAAATGTTATTTCTCAGCCAGCCACATTTTTCTTTACTGTTGTCCCAAGTCCTTACCCTTTATCTGTCGAACTAATATTAGTTCTTCTTCTGTTTAAATATCATTTATACCTCAGCTTAAGTATCACTCGCACCAGATACTCTTCCCTTCTCCCCCAAGATTGTGTGAGGTAATTCTCTGGTTGCCACAGCTACTTTGCATTGTTGAACTTTTTATTGTGTTTGTTGTATGGCCATCTCTCTGCTGGACTGCGGGCTCCAAGAGGCAAATATCATGCTTATTTAGTTCCCCACAATATCTCTAGCCATGAGCTCTTCGACTGACACACTGTAAGCGCCACTGCATGCCTGTTGACTATTTTATAATCCCTTACTGGATGATAAGCTTTTATCAGTGTGTTTCCTCTGAGAAATGCATATGCATTTTCTGTATAAATGTTGGACATCAAGCAACCAGTTGTGTTTTCCTCTTCACTTCAGCGACAGGATGCTCAAAACTGATTTTACTGCTTAACGTTAATAACCTTTATATGCTAGACACTGCATATCTTGGTTCCAGTATTTTTTTTACTTTGGTCTGGACCTTCTGTTTTGCCTACGTTTGTAGTTTGCAAGTTCAGTGCAGGCATTTGTGAAGTCTGCCTCCAATTCACTGGGTTACAAAGTAGGATATAAACAAGTACATATTTCTTCAGTGCAATCTGTTGGTTTCATCACTGAGCATAAATCCTCATCTTCCCTAAAGCAGAACCTCACACCATTTCTTACAGTGGAACGAAGCAGAGTGGAAGGGTTAGGACACAGGCTTCGGAATGATAGAGACCAGTTTGCAATGTGGCAAGTTAATTGGCCTCTCTAATTTGAAGTATTTTATCTGTTATGTGGAGGTGATAATTTATTCCTCACAGGGTGGTTATAGAGATTAAATGAAATACTGCATGAAAAATGTTTAGCAAAGTTCCTAGCACTTGGCAAGTACTCAACAAATGACAGGTACAATTACAAATAAAGCTGTTGAAGAAGACATGAGTCACGGCAAGATCATAGAATCAGGGGTTTGGCAAAAGCCAGTTTATTTGCAGCAACCTCTTCTACCTTCTCCCATCCTTCCAACGCTGCCCCTCTCCCCACCCATCTCTAAACATCACAAAACATACCAATGTTTAGTCTCTGATTTGCTAAGAGTTCATCATTAATTCCCCCAGGGATAATGCCTGGTTGAAATCTCCCCTGGTCTCATTTGCTGGAAGAGAAACTTTAATTCAGCACACTGAATAAAATGCAATTTGGTATATTTAATCAATTTATTGCCACCTCAATTTGCTCAATTTGTGCAGAGAAGGGGAGGTAAAGACATTTAGAACAAGGTGTAGCATGCTTCAGATTGTACAAGACTCAAATGCAGGCTTATTTCTTGGCGGATTTTTGCTGAGCTCTTACACCTCTATTTGTATGAATCCTGTCTGGCATCTGTGGCTTCTACTTATTTACCCAGAACCCTGTGTCAGCCTCTCAAGGGCTCTAGGAGATGACACATGGAGGCTCATTATTTGGCTTTTCCTACAGAGAATTTTGAGTGAATTTGATGAAGTTACTGTGGTCTTCTCCGATTTTAGCATTGAAGTTGGTGTGTGCTTAACTCTCAGCATCATTTTTTCAAGCATATTAAGAAATAACTCTGTATGGGATGTTCTCGTCGGCACACCTGATTGACAGTTGATATGCACCAGTTTTCTATTAAAAATCCCTGGTGGTGCCATGGTTAAGCACTCAGCTGCTAATTGAAAAGTTGGCGGTTTGAACCCACCCAGCGGCTCTGTATGAGAAAGACCTGGCAACCAGCTCCTGTAGAGATTACAGTCGAGAAAGCCCTATGGCACAGTTCTACTCTGTCACATGGGTTGCTATGAGTTGAAATAGACTTGCTGGCACCTAAGAACACCAGTCTTCTATTCCAGACAAATTGATTTCCCCATAGTCCTTTAAGATACCTTGGCTGCCCACACTAACCAGCTTTTGTGTGTGTCCTTCTCCTAGCTTGAAATGCCTTCTATCCTTCTCTGAGAACAAATTCACAAGCTTCTATTTCAATCCACATTCAGCTAATAATGATAAACCATCTGTTCATTCTTCCAGTCATTCTTTCTTTAAGTGAATGCTTATTAAACATTTACTATGTGTCAGGCACAGTGTTTGATGCTGGATACACAACAATCAGTAAAATGACCTGGTCCTTGGCCTCAGAGGCCCCATGTCCTACTAGGTGGGACAGGCAATAATAAATAAACTCAAATAAAAGACTAAATTACCTACCACTTATGGAATACTCATTATACATTAGAAATATTATAAATTGACGGTCTTAATCCTCAAAAAGGCTTGAAAAGTGGGTAATTTCCTTTTGATAGAAAGAAAATGAATTTTACTGAAGTCCTATAATCCTGTAATTTGTCCAATGTCTATCAGTTATAACGGCAAAATTGGAATTAGACACTATGTCTGCATGTCTTCAAAGCAATTGCTTTTTCACTATGCTACTTTACTTGCTGGAAAGCTGTATGTATATGTATTTATATATGTATATATGTGTGTGTGTGTGTATATATGTATGTATGTATAATATGTTTATATACATATATATATAAAAAACTGTTGCTGTCGAGTCAATTCCAACTCCTAGTGACCTTATAGGACAGAGTAGAACTGCCCCATAAGGTTTTCAAGGCTGTAATCTTTACCAGAGCAGATTGCTGCACCTTTCTTCCATGGAGCAGATGGTGGGTTTGAATCGCCAACCTTTTGGTTAGCAGCCAAGTGCTTAACCACTGCACTACCAGGCCACCAGGGCT
>NW_004443952.1:3556344-3631322 GCF_000243295.1 Trichechus manatus latirostris | reverse complement strand
ATGGCTGTGACAATCACTTGAGTTAGAAAGTCTTTACCTGTTAGGTGTGAGATCCAAGACATACACAAAGAAGTCACAAACAGGGGTTATAGATTTGGGATATGTAGGAAGCATGAATGGAACACCATCACGCAATGGTGCAGGGAGAACCACCCTCAGGGATGGCCTGGCATCAGACACTAAGTCAAATTACGAAGTTAAGGCTAGGCAAGGGTGGGCACCAGACTCTGAGGATCTTCCCATTGCCTGCTTAAACCTTGGTAAGAAGGCAGCAGACAGGGATTAGGGAGAGTGCTTGGTGGTTCTGGAAGAATTAGTGTAAATGATGTCCTGCAGTCATAAGATCTATTTTGAAGTTCTAAGACGTACCTCCTCCTACCACCTCTTGTTCCTGCCATGCCCTTCTTTTATCTCTTTGTTGCTTTTAAAGGTGCATTTCTCTTGAGTCTGCATCTAGCCAGCATTTGGATTGCTGGACCAGTCTCTTGAGCCAGGTTAAGGCCATTAAAGTTTTCTTGAAACAGAGCACTCACCTGAGAGTCCAGGGACCATAGTAGTGCCAACCATTGCCATCTTAGTCTGTGATCTTAAGCAAATCACTCTTTTTTCCTCCAGATTTCACTACCTCATTTTAAAAACGTGTGCATATGAACATAAAATACATGAAGGGAGACACAAGTGACTGCTAACAGCAGCTGACTCTGGGGAGGGCACCTAGGGCTCTGGGGGGAGGGAAACATGTTCTTTTTATAGCATTTTAAATGGTTTGCATTCTTAGCAAATTCATCTATATAATTATATATTTCTTCACTCTGTGTGTATGTGTATAAAATTTGATCAAATCATAATTACCACCTATTACATTTCAGACCCTTACTGTAGTATACTGGTTTGTCAATCAAAGGGTTTGCATCTGCAGTGAGCGGTGGTCTCTTAGAGGGCAAGGATGGAGTCTTGGTCATCTTTGTCTCCTGGAAGCTTACACAGGATCTGGCACATAGTAAGTTTTAAGTAAATTTTGTTGATTAGTTTTTAAAAATAAATAAATCTGTAGAATGAAATATTAAACAAGAATCTCCCAAGGTGGGCCTTACCCAGGAGATTCTGCTTCACCAAGCCTGGCGTGGGGCTTGGGACTCTGTATTAAACGTGCACCCTAAGGGATTCTTATAATTAGGCAAGTTGTCAATCTCTGACCATCTTGCTCCTTAGTCTGGGATGTCAGTGCCCACGGTCTGGGAGGTCAGAGCAAACATAACAAACCAGAAGCAGTAATCGTCCTTTTGGTTCCTGGGGTGGGGACTGTTTATGTCTTCTGATCTTTGCTGTGAGTCATGTCGAGGGCTTCCAGGTGTTTGTAGCCAATGATCAAGGCAAAGCTCAGGGGTGTATCCTCTCCCTGGAGAAGGCAAGGAGCAAGAGTGGAAGGTGAAGTCTTCAAGGAAATTTCTGAGTACCAAGCCTTCCCCTCGAGCGCTGTGTAGGAGCCGGTGCTGTGGGGGGTGACTCCCTCCTAGGAGCCAGGCTGTCAGCTTCCAGGCCTTTTTCTGTGACATCTGCTCTAGCAGCCAGGAGCCGGGTCACAGGCTTCCTTCCTTCTTCTCTTGCTTCTGTGCAGTGTGGTCCGCAGGCAATGAGGAACAGGAATGAGGGGAGAGAAAACGTTGTGTATGCAGAGTTTAAGTGATGTCTTCAGGGCTTGGAAAAATCTAATTCTGTTTGAACAGTTTGCTGGCAGTTTTCCAACTTATCCCCCTGAATTAGGGACCAAATGAAGTCATTAGGCCCTAATCAAAAGCAGCTAATCAGGAGTCAGTGGGAGATCTACCAATTAATCACGGCTGGAACACAACGAGCTGAAGTACCCAAGCTGGATGAATAAAAGTAACGAAATTAAGTATCAGTGCCAAGCAATACTGCACAACCCCATAAATGGGTTATGGGCTACTCACTGCTTCCTGCTGTATGAGAAACAGAGGCTCAGTGCCAAATCATGGGTGAGTTGGGAAGCGACTTTGGCCCTTGCTCTGAGCTTTTTCTGAGGTCAAGATGCACGTAAGGCAGGGATTATATGGAAAAGATGGTGGAGGTTGACTTTGGTAGGTGTAATGGTGTTGTTAGCTGCCATCAAGTCAACCTCCGACTCGTGGCGACCCCATGCACAATGGGATCAGACCATTGTTTTCATTGGCTAATTTTTTAGTAGATTGACTGGCCTTTCTTCCTTGTTTATCTTAGTTTGGAAGCTCTGCCGAAACCTGTTCAGCATTATAGCAACATGCAAGGTTGTGCATGAAGTGCACTGGCTGGGAATCAAACCTGGGTTTCTCATGTGGAAGGTGAGAATTCTACCACTGAACCACCACTCCCTTCTTGTAGTTGTAATACTATAGTGGAAATACATCTTTCATAGCATTTAACTAATTTAGACTCAGATTCTTTGCTGATATATTTTTCTTTCTTTGCAGCTAAACTATGAAGACAGGTTTTATCAGACTTGTCTCTTTTCCCACACCCAACACAGCTCCCGGCACATGCTAAATAAATAAACATAAAATGATTTAATTAATTCAGAGGCATTTAAACCAAGGTTTCTCTAATCCAAAGCTTGCAGACTGTTCCCTATGTCACTCAGGCAGAAGGGTGTCACTGCACTCATTTAATCAACATAAGAGTTGTTAACTGCCAGTGGTTTCTGGTTCAGAAACGTTCATATACTTTGAATTACAGCTTTAGGGAATCTTATAGACTGTCAAGTCCAATCCTCTAATTTCACAGGCAGAGAGACAAGGCCAGAGGGTGACAGCAACTTGCCCCAGGTTCCCCAGAAAATTTGTGGCATAAGTAAGACTACAACCAAGGTCCTAACTCTGGGTTCAATCACTTCCCTCAGTACCTGGCCCTTTGCTTTCATTATTAACAGTCATCCTTTCTAAGTGGAATTTCTTTGTCCTCTGAGATTTCCAGGGCTATTTGTCTAGACTGGAATCAATTAAAGGTTTGCAGAAGGGTTTCTGGAGTCTGTCCTGATGGCCAGGGCAGTGAGTCTGGGCCACGGGGGACTCAGGAGTCATCTTGGGCAGAGGGATCATCCTCACTAGGAGGCCTGTGTTGAAAAGAAGAGAGGCCTCATTAACGCCTGGGGAGATGTCTACGGTGAGATGTTTCTGAGTGAAGGCTAGGCTCTAAGATAAAATGGGTAAGTGTTTGCGAGAGGAGAGCACTGTGGTCGGAGTGTGTATGTGTGTAGTTGTGAGTGTGTGATTATACACAGGTGTGTTTTATTTGTTATGCAGCTTACATGTGGTTTTGTATTTAAAATTTGGTACTTGGACTTGTCTTCAGGAAAGCATATGTGTGAGGGAGTTCATCTGAGTGTGAGTATTTATGTGTGTCCATGAGGTATGGAGAGCTTCTAAGAGATGGCATTTGTAAAGAATATTAAGGGTTATTGTGTGTTAGTATGTGTGCTTATATGTATTTTATTTTTTATTTTCCTTGCACTCTGTTTTCCTAGATTGCTCTCTTGCATGTTTGTGGGTCTGAGAATCCGTTAGTGTCTGTGCCAATGGGTGTGCCCTCTTGGTGCAGGGAGAAGAATTTAAGCAAGGATTTGAAAGTGTGTGTTTAGAATTTGAGGGCATCTGTGTGTTCTGGTGAATGTGTATGTACGTTCTGTGATGGTTGAACACTTCGTGTTTTCTTGGTGGGAGAAGGGCTGTTCAGTGTTTTTTATGTGTGTGCATTGTGTGTGTGTCTCTGTGTGCATTGTGTATGTGTCTCTGCGAATGGTATGTTTTGTTGGGCGATGTACCTAGTACGTTGGAAAGTTAAGGAGACCATATAATTTCTCATTCAAATGGGGTACATTTGAGAATGAAATGTTGGAGCGTGTGCATGTATGTGATTAATAATTACACAAGGACAACAGCAGAAATCCATAGCTGTCACAGGTAATCCAGGATGTATTGACACCTGTGTGTTGGGGGAGAGAAAGTATGTTCCTGAATGGACTTTGGGGTATATTTAATTTTGTGTCTGTTATTGGTGTCAGAAATTCATAAGAAGACTATGAGAACAGGCGAAGCCATAAATTATGTAGGTCTTTCTTAGGTTGTAGGCTCACAACAGAGGCATTAACAGAATTAACAGACAAGAGCAGATCAGCCCCAAAGAGATGTGCTTTTTTTTTTTTAAAAAAAAAAAAAAATCAATGAACTGAGAAAAGAGGCCATACATATCTTGCAGTGACAGAAACCCACATGGTTTAAAAAAATGAGCACAGTCAGTAAGGAGAAGAAATGTGAACTACATTGCACTGGGAAGTGTCTTTCATGTACAACATAAGCTTTGCTATGTCCTCTTTATGCCTCCTGCCTTGTTCCCCATGAGTAACTCTGGCTTGTGATGGCCAAGATAGCTGAGACCTTTCATCCTCTTATGGCAACAGTTTAGAAAAATAACTCAGTGTGACCTCCATCACATAAGACGCAGAAGGAAGCTGGGGAGAGTCAGCTGCTTCGTTTTGGGTGATTCAGAAAAGAGATCCCAGGTGTCCTCCTGGCATTCTCACTGCTTTTCAGAGAGTGAAACTGCTTTTCACTCCCTGGTTTATACGAGCATCCCCAGGGGTTGGGAAATCCACTTGCTTATTTCTCACTAGCTTTGTGGGAGTGAAGCAAAGAGGTTGGCAATGCTGCTTCTCCATCTACTCAACCACACCGGTGCACTCATTACTCAGTGACCTTGTGCCCTACCAGTCACTCCTTGTCCATGTACACTTTACATGCTCATCTCAGTGGAGTATGTACTATTGCTTCTCAATGTTATTATAGTAATAATAGTACTAGTACTGTGGCAAATTTGATGGCTATAAATTCCTTGCCCATTGAAAGGTGAAGTCTAAATGCCTTCTTTTGAATCTGGGCTGGCCTTAGTGACTTATTTGACCAATAGAATGTATCAGAAGTGACTTTCTGAGACTTCTGAGGCTATATCTTAAGAAGCATGTGGCTTCTGCCCAGGCCTCTTCCTCCTCTGGGAAATCATCCATAATTCTGTGAAAAGCCCAAATCACATAGATACACCCCTCTGGGCTATGTAGACATCTAGTCAACAGCCAGAGCCAAATGCCCAGCTAACAGCTAGCATCCTTTCCCTATACAAACACCATGCCAGCACAGGCACCAGACAAGTGAGTGAAGAAGCTGACTTGGATGTGAGTGTTCCAGTCCCCATCATCCCAGCCAATGCCGTGTGAATCAGAAACAAATCTCCCAGGTGAACATTTCCTGAATTCCTGACTCACAAAATAAAATGATTGTTTATCAACACTAAATTTTGGAGTGGTTTCTTCCATAACAAGTGACCAGTTACCGTTGAGTCTGTTCCGACGCATGGTCACCCTATGTGTTTCAGAGTAGAACTACCCTCTGTATGGTTGTTGTGGCTGTGATCTTTTGGAAGCAGATCACCAGGCCTTTCTTCCAAGATGCCTCTGGGTAGGTTCAAACTGCCAACATTTGATTAGTAGCCCAGTGTGTAAGTATTTGTGCCACACCCAGGGACTCCCAGTTTCTTCTATTAAAAAAACAAGCCAGACCTATTGCAATGGAGTTGATTCTGACTCATAGCGACCTACAGGACGGAATAGAACTGTCCCCAGGGTTTCTTCCATAGTGATGCATAATTGGAATAGCAATACTAGTAATAGCTACTGCATATTGAACAACTGCTATTTTGTAGAGAGTGTTATTAGGGCTTTACATTATTTCATTGTATCTTCACAATAATCTAAGGAGGTTGGAGCTCCTATTATTCCCATTATACAGATTAGGAAGCTGGATCACACAGTGAGTAATTGGCAGAGATACATTCAGACCAGGACTTTTTCTTAACCACCTCATTCCCTCATAGCTCTGTGCCTTTGTTCATGATAATGAGGGTGCTTAGAAACACACTCTTTGTTTTGCTTGGAGTAACTTTCCTACTCACCTCCCAACTCCCTTTATTAAAACTGACAAATTCCTTCTGATCCTTCACGGCCTAGGTCTGCGGAGGCTCTTCTGACATGGAAAACCTCTAACCACATCCACTTCACGCACAAATTCAGGTAGATTTATCACAGCGGGCACATGGTACTACTCTGACTTGTACTGGCTATGTAAACACAAGCAGGTCAGTTAACTTCTCTAAGGTTCAGTTTTCTCATCTGTAAAATGGAGTTAAAATACCTTCCTCCCAGATTTGTAGTGAATATTAAGTAGGGTAAGAGATATTAAGTAGGGTAAGAGATGCTAAAATGTTTCATATATGTTGTTGTTTTTATTAGGTGCTGTTGAGTTGGTTCCAACTCATAATGACCCTATGAACAATAGAACAAAATACTTCCCAGTCCTGTGTCATCCTCATAATCCTTGCTATGTTTGAGCCCATTGTTGCAGCCACTGTGTCAATCCATTTCATTGAGGATCTTCCTCTCTTTCACTGACCCCCTACTTTACCAAGCATGATGTCCTTCTCCAAGGACTGGTTCCTGCTGATAACATGTCCAAATATGTGAGACAAAGTCTCGCTATCCTGGCTTCTAACGAGCATTTTGGCTGTATTTCTTTCAACACAGATTTGTTGGTTCTTCTGGCAGTCCATAGTATATTCAGTATTCTTAGCCAACACCATAATTAAAATGCATCAGTTCTTCCTCAGTCTTCCTTATTCATTGTCCAACCTTCCCATGCATATGAGGAGATTGAAATTTCAAATATGGAGGACCACAATGCACAAACTAACCATTATTAGAGCTGAGCTGCAGACCTAAAGGATTACTTCCATTGTCAATTACCTTTCGCTCTATGACTCTGGGAAGACAGAGATGCCTAAGGCACCACTCATGCCTTCAAGGAGCTCATAGCTCAGTGGAACAGAGACAAGTAAAAGAGCCAATATATTAATAAGATTCATGATGGGGGTGGGGCACAGAGTCTTGGAGCCTCAGAGCAGAGGCTCTTAATCTCTTTGGGAGTGACAAGTGTGTCATGAGAGGTTTCCTGGAAGATGGGAAGGTATTAGTGAGGTAAAGAAAAAGAAAAGTCAGGTATTCCAGGGAAGAACAAACTTGAGCAAAATGTGAAGGAACCCAGGCGTAGGGTGTATGGGGAGAACTCCAAGTAACCTTTGTAGCATAATAGGGTTCAAGTGGCAGTGGCCTGGAATACAAGGCATGAGAAGCATTTAGGGAGAACATTGAATTCCAAGCTAAGGACTTTATCCCAAGGTCAGTGAGACACTACTGAAGGGCTGAGAGCAGAAAGGGGATGAATCAAATCTGCATTTTAGGACAATTACTTTGGAGACTGCATTGGAAGAGGCAAGAGTGGAGGCACAGGGATCAGTATGGAGGCTCTGACAATATTCTAACAAAGGGTGATGTAATGTGCTCCAGGGCCATGGGAGTAGGTACTGGGAAAACATCAAAGCAAAATAATGGTGGAAAGTTGGTGACTGATTGGATAAGAGGGGGTGTGGGTTGGCAAAGGAGCTTTGGTGGCTCAACTGAAAGGTCAGCAGTTTGAATCCACCAGCGGCTCAACAGGAGAAAGATGTGCCAATCTGCTTCCGTAAAGATTACAGCCTTGGAAACCCTATGGGGCAGCTCTACTCTGTCCTATGGGGTCGCTATGAATCAGGATCAACTCAACGGCAACAAGTTTGGTTTTTTTGGTTTGGTTGAGTTGGCAACTTTGTTTCTGAGTTGAGTGATTGACTTTATGGTAGCACCCAACACTGAAATAGAACTAAGAGAGCACAAAAGGAAGGGCAGTTTTTTCTTCCTCCTGGTGAGTTAGAAAGCAGGGAGGACAATGGGTCATGTAGCCTCAGCTGGGTGGGGTCACAGACAACTTGGAGCAGCAAACCAAGCAGGTCATTACAGGCATATCAACATCTGTGATGAAAACTGAACTCTAATTGTGCCAGGCCCATTCTAGCATAATAAGTGTGGTTTTTAACATAATGCACTGCTGGAGTGAAGTTGTCAGAAAAGCTGGGGGCGGAGGAGGTAATCTGTGAGACTTCAAAGAAGAGAAGATTGAAGCCATTTAATGTGGCTTGAAATGAGTCATTTGTCAGCAATGCCAACAGGCTGTCAGCTCCAGGGGTAGATGACTGGGCACCCTGGGGGGAGGACTGGGGAAGGTGTCAACCTGCAGTCACTGGAGGCCATGTGTGGGGTTAGAAGTGTCAGTCACATCCCATCCCTGTCCTGACCTGGGTTAGAGAGAAACCAAGGTCACAGCAGAGCGCTTAACTTTGTAACCAAGGAACGTTTTAACCTGCCTCTGTCAGGAGGGAACTAATGTGCTCAGCATTCTCAAAGACAGTTCAGAGCTTCAATTCCCAAGTAGATTTGCAATTTAAAAGAACATGAGAGGGCAAAACTTAGGAAAAAGAAATGAAGAGGCAAGAGTGGATTTGTGGCACAAGGGAGAAGAAACTTCTGAGCAAGGACTTGCCTAAGGTCACTGAAAGGGTACCACATAGATGAACACTCCTTTGCTCTACCTAATTGGCAATTCTGTTGGGGTGGGGGTGGGGGAATCACTGAGTCTGAACGGCTTGGAAGCCATTCAAATGAGCAACAACCTTCTCTGGATTGCAAAATCCCTGTGTTTAAGCCATTGTGTTACCTGACAGCCCCCAACCCCAATTATGCCATTATCTATCACTTGGACACTTGAGCACTTGCAGCGGGCAGCTCCTAAGTGGTCTTCTTGCTTCCATTTCTGTGTTCTAACCCATTTGGCTCATTGCAGCAATAGGGATCATTTTAAATATAAACTGAATATTCTCTTTTTCCTGCTCACCATGGCCTCCTGGGCTGTGTGATCTGGTCTCTACCTACCTATAAGGTTTCATCTCAAGCTGCCTTGTTTTCTGCACTCCAGATGCTCTTGCCCTCTTTGAACACATTCAAGCTTTTGCCACTCTTGGGGCCCAGGTTAGTTTCTCTTCCTAGTAATGCTCTTACTCACCTTCCTTAATTGGTTAGTCTCTACTTACTCTTCGGCTCAGCTTAAATATTCCTTCTTCAGAGAAGTGCTTCCTGACTTTCAAACTAAGTCCTCCTCTCTCACCACACATACAGACTGTTTGGTCTCATAACATTTTTTTTTTCCTTTTGCCATTTTTATGGTTATTTTCTTATTTTTTTTGTTGTTTATCTTCTAATATTCCATTATGATTCTTAACTCCACGAGGTCAAAAATAATGTGTGTCTTGTTTGCCACCGCATCTACAGTGCATAAAATAGTTCCTACCATATTATAAATGCCCCTCTCATATTTATAGGATGAATAATACCAAAAGCATAGGCAACAAAAGAAAAAAAATAGATAAATTGAACTTAATCAAAATTAAAAACCTGTGCATTAAAGAACACTATCAAGAGAGTGTAATAACAGCCCATATAATGGAAGAAAATACTTACAAATCATATATTGATAAGTATTTAATACCTAGACTATATCAAGAACTCTTATCCTTCAAAACAAAAAGACATACTACCCTATTTAAACAATGGGCAAGGACTTGAATAGACATTTCTCCAAAGAAGATATACAAATGGCCAAGAAGCACATGAAAAGATACTTAACCTCATCAGTCATCAGAGGAATGAATAAATAGATGGATGAATGAATAGGTTAGTAAATAAATGTTCTGGTGAGCAAAATAATTTGGGACTCAATATACCAGGTAACATCATAGAAGTACCAAGTGACTTGTGTAGGCAAAGACAAGGCAGGAAATCAAGAAGTTTTATAATAACTTTCCTGCCACTTTTAGCTCTGGGTCTTATTCATACTTTCTGTGCCAGGGTAATTTTTAAATTTTTTTTAGTTTTCATTATTATTGTCTTTTATTATTGGTATCTTTATAAATCCAATCTTTATTAGTCTTTGGGGGGTGGAAACATTACTTATAAACTTACAGATATATTTTAATACATACATACATAAAAAAATATGTCCATAAAAAAATGAGAGACTTTGCCATTTTGTCAGTTGTGGTAATAACTCCCCTTGTGGAAGGTTCTGGATCACTCATCTGGATTATCCCTGGGAATGGGGATTGCGTTTCTAGTTGAAAATTAGTGAGAATTGCCTGTATGGTCCTTTTACATGCTGCAACTTTGTACGTAGTATGTTACTAATGATAAGATGCACCAAAAAAAAAAAACCCAACAGATGGTTTTATGTGCAGTTCTTCATAACTCAAATACATCATAAGTCGGGGACTACCTCCATTTCTTATAAGTGGAATCATATAATATTTGTCCTTTTGTGTCTGGCTTATTTCATTTAGCATTATGTTTTAAAGGTTCATCCATGTTATAGCATATATTAGAACTTCATTCTTTTTTTATGGCTGAATAATATTCCACTGTGTTCCAATTTCTGTACATCCTCTCCAACACTTGTTACTTTCCTTTTTTTTTAAAATTTATTATAGCCATCTTAGTGGGTGTGAAGTGGTATCTGATATGCATTTCCCTGATGGGTTTTGATATGCATTTCCCTGATAACTAATGATGTTAAGCATCTTTTCATGTGCTTCTTGGCCATTTGTGTATCTTCTTTGGAGAAATGTGTATTCAAGTCCTTGCCCATTTTTTAAATAGGGTAGTTTGTCTTTTGGTTGTTGAAGGATAAGAGTTCTTGATATAGTCTAGGTATTAAATACCTGTCAATGTATGATTTGCAAGTATTTCCTTCCATTATGTGGGCTGTCATTTCACTCTCTTGATAGTGTTTTTCGTTACACAAATTTTTTAAATTTTGATTAAGTACAATTTATTTTTTTTCTTTTGTTGCCTATGCTTTTGGTGTCATATATAAGAAAGTATTACCAAATCCACGGATTTGTAGATTTGTCTGTGTCTTAGTTATCTAGTGCTGCTATAACAGAAACACCGCAAGTGGATGGCTTTAACAAACAGAAATTTATTCTCTCAAAGATAAGGAGGCTGTCGTTGTTGTTATTGTTAGGTGCCATCTAGTTGGTTCCGACTCATAGAGACCCTATGTACAACAGAACGAAACACTGCCCAGTCCTGCACCATCCTCACAACCATTGTCATGTTTAAGCCCATTTTTGAGTGCCTTCCAACTTGAGGGGCTCATCTTCTGGCATTATATCAGACTATGTTCTGCTGCTGTTCATAAGATTTTCACTGGCCAATTTTTTTTCAGAAGTAGACTGCCAGGTTCTTCTTCCTAGTCTTCTTAGTGTGGAAGCTCTGCTGAAACCTGTCCACCAAGGGCAACCTTGCTGGTAATTGAAATACCAGGGGCAAAGCCTCCAGTATCACAGCAACACACAAGCCACCACAGTATGGGAAACTGACAGATGCGTGGTGGCTAACAGATGCACAGTGGAGGCTAGAAGTCCGAATTCAGGGTGCCAGTTCCAGGGGACGTTTTTCTCTCTCTGTTGGCTCTGGGGGAAGGTCCTTGTCATCAATTTCCCCCTGGTCTAGGAGCTTCTTAGTGCAGGGACCTCAAGTCCAAAGGACGTGCTCCTCTCCTGGCTCTTCTTTCATGGTGGTAATGAGGTCATTGCACTGAGATGCTCCTAGACCAGGGGGAGATTAATGACAAATACCTTCCTCCACAGCCAACAGAAAGAGGAAGATACCCCCTGGAACTTGTTCCCTGATTTCAGACTTCTAGCCTCCTTAAGTGTGAGAGAATAAACTTCTATTTGTTAAAGTCATCCACTTGTGGTATTTCTGTTATAGCAGCACTAGATAATTAAGACAGAATTTCATACCAGAATTGAGGTGCTGCTCTAACAGATATCTAAAATGTAGATGTGGTTTTGAAACTGCGAATGGGTAAAGGCTGGAAGAGTTTTAAAGTGCCGAATAGTAAAAGCCTAGCTTGCCTTGAAATGACTGTTGGTGGAATTATGGACATCAAAGACAATTCTGGTGAGGGATCAGAAGGAAGTGAAGATAGCTGTAACATCAGAGTTGGCACAGACGGCGAGAAGCAGCCACAGAGAAATGGCTGCAACAGAACCACGAGACTGGCACAAGATGGTGCAGGAGCCAGCCCAGGGAGCAAGAGAGCGGACAGCCTTCGGGCCAAGGCTTACTGGCAGAGTGGGGTGCCTCTGAGCACTTATCAGTAGAGCTAAAGAGCTTTGTAACACTTCCCCGAGCACGGCAGAGGCCAGGCCAGCCCAAGAGGCCTGAGGGGCCAAGAGGCCGAAAAGCCAAAGAACCAGGAAGCAGCAGCTGAAGAGACAAGGAGCATGGGAAGCAGAGTTGCTTCCATCTCAGAGGGTGGGACCACAACTTCTGGGGTTTCCAAGGGTGAAACTAAGGCCCGCTGGGTCTCAAAGGGTGGTGCCACAGCCTCCTAGGTTTCAAAGAGTCAAATGTTCACCAACTCAGTTCCAGAGTATAGGGCTGACATTCATGAGTGCCAGGGGAATGGGGCTGAATCCATTGCCCAATGCCGAGGGGGCTGGGCTGCCATGCCAAGGGGCAGAAGAACAGGATCTGATGGGCTGAGGGGGTAGGGTCACCACTCATATGGACTAGGAGAATGGGGCAGCCCAACTCAAAGGGAGCAGCGCTGCCGTCCCAGTTGGCCTAGGAGGCAGAACTGAAGCCCAGGGCTGAGGAGCCTCCACCCAGAATCAAGAGTGTGGCCAACACCTAGAGACTGGAGGTCAAGGCTATTGCTTAGATGGTCTTAGAAAACAGAGAATTATTTTCAAACCTTAAGAGCTAATATAAATTTCTCTTCTGGGTTTTTGATTTGCTTAGTGCCCATTATTCCTTTTTTCCCTCCAATTTCTCTCATTTGTAATGGAAATGTCTACCTTGTGTCTGTTCCACCATTGTACTTTGGAAGCAGATAACTAAGACAGACCCTATGTTTTCTTCTAAGAGTTTTATAATTTTTGCTATTAAATTTAGATCTTTAATCCATTTTAATTTTTATATATGATATAATATAAAGGCACAGCTTCTCTCTTTTGCATGTGGATATCCAGTTTTTCCAGCACCGTTTGTTGAAGAAACTATTCTTTCTCTGGTGAATGGTCTTGGCACCCTGGTTGAAAATCAGCTGACAATATATGTGAGGGTTTATTTTTAGGCTCTCAATTCTATTCCATTGGTCTATATCCTTATGCCACTACCACACTGTTTTGTAATAAGTTTTGAAATTGGGAACTGTGAGTAATCCAACTTTGTTCTTCTTTTTCAGTATTGTTTTGACTATTCAGGGTCCCTTGAAATTGCATATGATTTTTTTCTATTTCTGGAAGAAAAACAAGACAAAAAATGATATTGGGATTTTGGTAGGGATTGTACTGTATCTGTAGATCTCTTTGTATAGTATTGCTCACCAGGGTAATTTTGAGGAACTGAAGTTGCAGAACAAATGCTGTTAGACCAGTGGTTCTCAAACTCTAACATGCATCAGCATCTTCTGGGTGGCTTATAAAAACATAGGTTACTGAACCCTGAGCCCTGTCCCCAGAGTGGAGCTCTGGTGGTGCAGTGGTTAAGAGCTCAGATGCTAACCAAAAGGTCAACAGTTCGAATCCGCCAGCTGCTGTTTGGAAACCCTATGGGGCAGTTGTACTCTGTCCTCTAGGGTCACTGAGTCAGAATCAACTCTATGGCAAGGAGTTTGGTTTGGGTTTTATCTCCAGAGTTTCTGATTTAGTAGGTTTGGGATGGGACCTGAAAATTTGCAATCTGACAAGTTCCTAGGCAATGCTGTTGCTGCTGGTGAAGGAACCATACTTTCAGAACCTCTGCATTGGACCATAAACTCTAGGTCAAGGACAGAGCTTTTCACATTCACTATGGTTATATATAAATGATATTATATAGGCGCAAATAGTTAAGTGCTTGACTACTAACTGAAAGGTTGGCAGTTTGAACCCACCCAGAGGTGCCTCAGAAGACAGGCTTGGAAATCTGTTTCCAAAAGGTCACAGCCTTGAGAACCCTATCCAGCAGTTCTGTTCTGAAACACATGGGTTTGCCATGAGTTGGAATTGACTTGACGGTAACTGAGGACAAGAACATAAAAGCATATATACTGTAACATAGTATGTGCTCAAGAAATATTTGTTGAGTAAATGAAAGAATCTTGGTGGGCATTTGTGCTTATTCAATTGGTTCTGTCCCCAGGGCCACTGCATGTTAGATGATCAACACCACTGCAACGCCCATGCCCACCAATCACTTGACCTTCTCCAGTAGCTTTCATGTTTCGGGGCCTTCTGTTATAGATGCCCAACATCACGGAGAGACACATTCTATCTTTACGTTATTCAGTGTCTACTAAGGCCCTGATGATTCTGATAAGTCTCTTCAAGTTACAGTGTTAACGAATAATAGTCGACCAACATGTTACCTCTCTAAAGAGAAACTTTATTCTAAAGCTTGAACAATTGTATCCAAAGAACATTAATTAATAGCGGTGGTCATCCTGGGTGTGCAATAAGAGCTTGCTGGCTGAAATAAGCCTTTGCAGATATTGTTTAAAATATTTTATTTAACAAACCATATAGCGTTGCAAAGATTGGGGGTAAGCAATGATAAGACAGCTTAAGAGTAGAAATTGCTTCTCTGTACTTCAGAAGCATCCACATGTATGTTATTAAATGGTGTCCTAATTAAAAGAGTTTCTTATGTATCCTACAAGGATTTTATTCAGCAATATTTTGATATAGTATGTAGATTCGCCACTTACTTCTGAAAAAAGAAATGGATGCATTATCGTTGTTAGTTGCCGTCAAGTCTATTCTGACTCATGGTGGTCCCACCTGTACAGAATAGAACTGCTCCATAGTTTTCAAGGCTGTGAACTTTTGGAAACAGCTCGCTAGACCTGCTTCTAAGGCACCTCTGTCTGAGTTCAAATCACCAATCTTTTGACTAGTAGTCAAGCGTTTAACCATTTGTGCCACCCAGAGATTCCCTAAACGCATACAGATGTATATACAGACATAGGTGGATAAACATATAGGAGTATACCTTTTTTTCTTCATGAAATGCTGAAATTCCCAATTTTTAACTAAAGAAACCTTACTTGACTTTAGTTCATATGAATTAACTTTTAGTCTATGAAATGCTATATGCTGCAACATGTATCATCTCTTCCCATACATACTAGATTATATGTCATTTGCCTTGCATTCATTAAAAATAAGAGTTAACTAAAATTTCTAAATGAATGATTTATGCTAGACCAAGATGGAGAGTATAGGGGACTTGAAGTGAACTTTTTTTTTTAAATTGTACTTTAGATGAAGGTTTAAGAACAAACTAGTTTCTTGTTAAACAGTTAGTACACATAGTGTTTTATGACATTGGTTAACAACCCCACAACATGTCAACACTCTGCCTTCTCGACCTTGGGTTCCCTATTACCAGCTTTCCTGTCCCCTCCTATCTTCTCGTCCTTGCCCCTAGGCTGTTGTGCCCCTTTAGTCTCATTTTGTTTTATGGGCCTGTCTAATCTTTGACTGAAGGGTGAACCTCAGGAGTGACTTCATTACTGAGCTAAAACGGTGCCCGGGGGCCATACTCTCGGGGTTTTTCCAGTCTCTGTCAGGCCAGTAAGTCTGGTCTTTTTTTGTGAGTTAGAGTTTTGTTCTACATTTTTCTCCATCTCTGTCCAGGACCCTCTATTGTGATCCCTGTCAGAGCAGTCTGTGATGGTAGCTGGACTCAGTCTGGTGGAGGCCATGGTAGTTATGGTCCATTAGTCCTTTGGACTAATCTTTCCCTTGTATCTTTAGTTTTCTTCATTGAAGTGAACTTTTTTATTTTGTTTTGACTGTGAAGCATCACAATCCCTGAGCAATACCAGGTCGATTTAAGTCAGTCACTTCCATGCTTTCCTGTAGATCTACCCTAAATCTCCAGCTGAACAATGTTAGGAATTGATGAAATGTCCTACCCTATATCACACATACACACAAAGCTCAATTTCAGTACTGATACTCTCATCTACAGCTTTGGTTCTACTTAGGGAATATTTTCTTTCCTCTTGAACCAGATAGGTGCTTTTGACAGTAAGGAATGAAGAAGAGAACTAATGCACCCAGCACATGGCATGTGTCAGGTGCTCTTTGTATATCAGAAATGATCCCCACACTAACCCTGGGAGTGAAATTATATGTTTGAGGTCATGCACCCAGCAAATGGCAAAGAATGGCTTCAGACACAGGTCTGTCTGTCACCAAAAACTATGTGGTACATTTGGCTGGGTCAGTGCCCACAACAGAAACACTTTTGGCAGCGACATGCCAGCTTTGGAGATAATAACCAAGAAACACGAGCAGTCAGAAAGTCTTGCAAGCATTTCCCTCCATCCATGTAACTCCAAGGAGAGTGTGTAGTGTCTTTTTTTCTAGCACATTTCAAGATAAATTTTGTTTTTTTGTTTTTTTTCACCACTTTGCTAAAACTTCTCAGTAGGCATCCTTCCCACACCTTTCTTTTTGTTTTATCTAATTTTGAGAACTAAATACAGCCCCCTCATTAATGAATTCTATTCTCATTCCACCAGTGGAAGTAACCTTTCTTCATTCAGTTCTTCTACAGCCCTGTGCCTTTTATACAGATAGCATTTAACACTTTGCAACTTGACTTATAGCTGTTTTTTGTCCAGGGATCCTAAGGTTGATGAAAGAGATGTAGGAGGCTGAGCTTTTGGATCAAATTCATAACATTAATTTGTAAATCTCTGATTTTGTTTCCAAAATGAGAGAGAACAAAAACAAAACAAAGAAAGAAACAATAGGATTAATTGGTATTTCCAACCAATTCTCTTTGAAGTTTGATTTCCTCCTCTGTTAAATGGGAATAAAAATACTTTTTATGCCTCTCTTACAGGGCAAAATGTGAGGATCCAATATGATAATATAAAGGAGGGCACTTTTTAAACAAACTCCGAAGTGTGAAACACACAAATAATTGTTATCATTATTATTACTGTTATGGCAACAACAAGAACAGAACCAAAATATGAATCCACGAGAAAAAAGTATCATGAGAAAAATCTTTTTCTCTTTAAGTTAAAACCCTTAGAAGACTGCTCACAACTATAGTAAATGCTTTGCTTGCCTTGTTTATTCAGAATTCCTAATAAAGATCAGGTTATTTGTTCGCTTTAATATTTTAGAATCGGTAGAGATTTTAACACGTCAGCCTATTTTTAATAGGCTTTCTAGGCAATAAAGGTTGGGGAAAAAAAAAAAAACCACCACCAATGGGGTGGGTAAAAGATGGTTTAAACTATTCAAGAAATAAACCATTATTCAAGAGTTCATAAAATCTGTTTAGCTGCATCCATTGCTTGCCAAGAATACACAAGTTATTCCTATTTATATTCAGTTCTTCATATCTCAGTAAATCTGCATTTATTAAAATGGCATTTAAAAATGAACATAGTCTAAACCCCTCTAAAGTTTCCCAATGCAGAGAATTTGAAAAAGTCAGCAGATTGTAGTGGTTCTTAGTTTTCCCACCTGTAAAATTAGGAAGTTGGACTAGATCAGGAATAGAAAGAATATGGGAAGTTGGTGCAACACTTTACAAGTTCTGGCCTGCGACAGACATCACTAATGGATTCTAGCACTTTCTCACTGAGCTAGGAAGTAGTTTCAGATTCACATCTCATTGTTCCCTGCAGTCATTATCAATCAGTCGAGGCTTTGCCATTGTAGGATTAGATGATCTCTAAGATTTCATTGTTTAGCTTTGATATTTTAAAAATCTATAATTCCAATAAGTTTACCTAACTTCTCAAATTCATTGTGTTAGGAAACAATCTGTTCCTATTCTCTGGAAGGTAATGACAAATTTCAGCATTTAAGTTGGCATTTCTCACTCAGTTGGGTGTCTTCTTTGTTCGCCATTCTGTGAATGGTACCGGTGTCTCTCACTAGGAGGTGCAAAGTAAATGAAACTGCCCAGGAGGAAACCCTGCTTGCCAATTCCAACAAGGCTTAAAGAATTGGTTTCCTCATTAGGAACAACAAAAGTTTCTAATCTGGTGAATATACTAGTTCTAGGCATGATTCTGATGGGGTGCTTTACCTGAACAAAATATCGAAGCATAAGGAAGAGCAAATACTTGATAATGATGGGATCGTACATTCACCTTAACTATTAGAGATAAAAATTCTCTTGTAATGTATTGTCTGAGTTTATATAATTCAGTCCTGAGGACGGAAGGACTTCATCTCCTGGATGCGAATTGCCATTTAATGAGCTTCAATTACGTGCCAAAAGAAGCCCAGGTGGCTCAGTGGTTAAGTGCTCAGCTGCTAAATGAAGGGCCAGTGGTTCGAACCCACCAGCCACTCTGTGGGAGAAAGATGTGACAGTCTGCTTCCATAAAGATTTACACCTTCGGAAACCCTATGGGGCAATTCTACTCTGTTCTAAATGGTCTCTATGAGTTGGAATCTACTCAATGGCAATAGGTCAACGAGAATTATGTGCCCAGGCTCTTTGTGCTTATTATTTTATTTAAATCACAATAATAATTGTCAACCTGTATTAAACGTTTCCTATGTGCCAGGGACGCGTCTAAGTATTTCATTTGCTTATTGAATGAACACATTTGCTCCTCACAAGAGCTCTGTTTAGTAGGCATTGTTGTTATTAGCTGCCGTAAAGTCCCCTTGACTCATGGCAACCCTATGAGCAACAGGATCAGACTGTTGTGATCCATAGAGTTTTCACAAGCTGATTTTCAGAAGTAGATCTCCAGGCTTTTCTTCATAGTTTGTTTTAGTCTGGAAGCTCGCCAAAATCTGTTCGGCATCACAGCAACACACAAGCCTCCACTAACACATGGGTGGCGGGTGGGCCTGTGGTGCATTGGCCAAGAATTGAACCCGCATCTCCCATATGGAGGGCAAGAATTCTGCAGAGTAGGTATTACTAACATTTTATCTAACAAATTAGGAAATAGAGGCAAAGAGAGGTTAAGTAACTTGTCCAAAGTCATATAGCGGTTAGTGGTTTAGCTTGCATTTGAACCCTGGAAGTCTGGATCCAGAGTCCCAGCTTTCACCACTGTATTATACTTCCTCATAATATTCCAAAGCATTGATTGTTATTTTTATTTTTTTCTGATATATAAACTAAACTTTAGAGAGTTTAGTTATTTACCCATTGCCTCCCAGCCTGTAAGTGGCACAGAGTTGGACAGGAGGGTAGGGTTAGCACTTTTCATCTGTTATTTAATCCCTGCAACAACCTCATGATGAAGATGCTAGAATTTTCCCCATTTAACAGATGAAGAAACAGAAGTTCTAGGGGGTTATAACTTATGCAGACCACACAGTAAGTAAATGGTAGAACTGGGCATTGAACCAGGCAGCCTAGTTCTCGGTGTACATACAATACCTGTTCTCCAGGAGCTGACAATCAGATTGACAAGGAGGAACATTGCAAGCATAAAAAGAGTCTTCCAGGAGGCAGTGCTAAAAGAGGGCGAGGGGCTCAAAGAAAGATCAGAGTCGGGGTTAGGGGGCAGTTTCAAGGATGAAGTAGAATATCAGCTTACTCATAAAGAATAAGTAGAGGGTAAGTTAAAAAGTCTTCAAAGAAAAGAGAGCTTTCAGCATCTAAGGGAGGGTGTGTTTGGATGTACGTGAGACATGTTTGAGGATGAGTACTAAGGAGGCAGTCACCCTCCCAGGGTCAAATTACCTAATAAGCAAGGTACGCACAGGCTGATTTGTGCTTACTTACTACTCTGTAGAGAAGAATTTGAAACCTATGTGAAATTGTTCACTACAGATTAGTAAACTAGCACAAGTCAGCCCATGAGTACCTTGTTTATCGGATAATCCGTCCCGGTCAGGGATTGCAAATTTGAACAGAGGCTTTGATTTTATAGGGAGGTGCTGTGGGGTTGGGAGAGAGACACATCTAGAAGCCGGATCTTTGGTGTGGTGAAAAAATGTCAAATTGTTCACTACAGATGATCTGGTAAGCAAGGTAAGCATTGTGCTTACCTTGCCTATTGGATAAACCATCCCTGTCAGGACCTAGCACATTAATCCTCTCTCTGAAAGGCACTAATAATTGGTTAATGATGGAAAAGAAAATTGCATGAAGATTTCTTTGTTCAATATGTGCTTCATCAAATGCAGTGAAAAAGTTTCTGAGCCTTAACTGAGATCTCAGAGAGAAAGATCCTAGAATTTAATTTCCCTAATTTATTCTCTCTCTCTGTTTCTTCTTTCTCCCTCTGTGTATCTGCCTTTCTGCCAAACCTCAAAGTATGCTTGGACTCTCTTTTCAGCTATTAGCAAAATGCTGGTCTTTGAGCTGGGCTTTTAAAAATTGTGATCCTTAGTTTATTTTCACTGCATTTCAGCCTTTCATGTCTTGGTAGTAAATAACTCTCAAATTCATTCCTGCCAACCCACCCCTCTGCTTTGCCATAAGTGGATTTATGCTGCTCCTCTGTCTTTCATATATATATATATATATATACATAAATAAATTATATACATATATAGGTTACACACACTTTCATTGCTCGCTGTCTCTAGTTTCGGGGTTTGGGGGTTGTTGGGTTTTGTTTCCCAATCACCAACAATATTTCCATTCCAGTGCCATCCTCTAGAGAAGCCCTATAAAATTTGACTCATGAAGAGAGAGAGCGAGAGAGGGAAAAAAATCCAGGAGACGAAAGTAATATGGGGAGAAAATGAAAGAGATTTAGTGCAGCTATCAACCGACCGTTGTGCTGTCTTTAAGAGTCTGTTGAAACAACATAATAAAAGGTAATAAAGGTTGGACTTATAGCTTACCTGGTGGAGATGGCTGCCTGTTTGTATCTTGCCCACTCCTAGCCCACCCTGTGTCTTTTTCCCTGGAGGGAATGTCCTCTTTCCACCCCCAACACCCAAACTTCAGATACATAAGGTCACCCTGAGAGCATCCAAGTCAGTTAAATGTTCCTCTGGATCCTTCCCCTTCCCTTATTTCTCCCGGGATTTACTTATCTATTTTAAAAGATTGGTTTGATTCAGTTTGCCTAGGAAAGCCCTCAGTGATTCACTAAAATAGGCAAAAGGACTTTGAACCTTAAAAATAGTCATGTCAGCCCCCTGGGGATCGAGTTCTGTTTTTCCTTCAAGCTCAAATGAATCTCCATAATTTTCTAAAGAGTGCTAATGGATCCCTGAGAAGAAGGTAGCACCGATTCCCAAGCTAGCATGGAGCAGTTAGGGATCAGCAGAACAGGAGAAAAATGGTGGCATATGTCCACAAAACTGTTCCAGACCATGTGCCAGAGGCAGTGTGACGGCTGTTAGTTCCCTGAATCTATAGTGCTCTCTGACCCCCGGTGAGCGATCAGAAGATTTAAGTTTGTTCATCCTTTCAATCATTTACTCATTCATCCATCAAACATTTGTTCAGCATTCACGTCGAGCCAGGCCTTGTGCTATTGACAGAGCTACATAAATGTATAAGACCAGGTCCCCATCCTCAAGAAGAATCCAGTCCCTTTAAATACATGATTACAGATGCAGCATTGAGGTCAGTAATGATGGGGTATCTTTGGGCTCAGGAAGTACCAAAGGGAGGTAGGGGCCAAGCTGACCGTAAGAATTTTGGAAGTCCTCCAAGTGGAACTGGCCTTTGATTTAGTCACAATAATTTGTTTAAATAAGGAGCTCTGGTGGCACAGTGGTTAAGTGCTCAGCTGCTAATGGAAGGGTCGGTGATTTGAACCCACCAGCAGCTCTGCGGGAGAAAGATGTGGCAGTCTGCTTTCACAAAGATTACTGCCTTGGAAATCCTATCAGCCAGTTCTACTCTGTCCTGTAGGGTCACCATGAGTTGGAATTGAATTGACGGCAATGGAGTTCGTGTGTGTGTGTTTTTAAATTGGCTTAAATGTAGGAATAAATTAATAAATTGAAAGGATAGCGAGGAAAGAGGAGCCACAGGTTCTGGTACTAGATCTCCCACTCACTGTGAGATCTTGGGAAAGTCTCCTTCCCTCCCTGGGCCTCAGTTTCCTCATATAGAAATGAACCCTGAGATTTTCACCTGTCTGTAAGTTCTCTTCCATCTCTGACATTCTAGATTATATTAAGGAGAGTAAAGGAACATAAACTGTTTTTTTTTTTCAGGTTTGGGTTCTTGGTAGCAGTTTTGAGACCTCCATCCTGTCTCCCTAGAAAATAAGCCACAGTTTCTTCATACTGTGTGTTTTCTCGCTGCTTCTTTCAAAACTTAATCTTGTTGAGTGGCTCTGCGAGGCTCCAATTGTTCGCAAGATAGAAGTTACAGTCACCACACCCTGCTCCCAACCCTGAATGGTGGTTGAGGTCAACAAGGAAACTAAGAAACAAGGGAGGATGGAGGTGGGGAGGGGAAATGGAGTCTTTGGGGGGACCAAAGAGAGGGGGCACCACAGGAAAGCACTTAGCCCCTGGAAGAGAGACTCATTACTAGGGCAGGAGTTGCTGTAATAGGCTGAATAAATCCCCATAAAGTCAGGGCTAATGGCATCTGCTGGAGCTTGCCTCATGCCATAAACACGGAGGGGTGGCTGAGCCAAGGCTGCACTAATTGTCAGACCCAATCAGAGAGGCCAGCGAGCATGAAATGAAGGATTAGTTTAGGGTGGTGAACACCAGCCTCCCTGGAGACCCTGGCTCTGACTCCTGGCTGGCTAGAGCTCCTCAGTGTGAGGGCTGGGCAGGGTAAGGACAGCCTGAAGGAAGGGCGAATGTTTTCACAGAGGTGTCCCTAGCCTGGATCCTGGGGCCAGGAAGTGACCCCTGACCTCCAAGTCACCGTGGGATATTAGGATCCTTCTCCCAGGGACCTCTTTATTACTTTATCCCCCTCTGTTTCTCTCAATTGTCTTCTCCCTTCCCTCCTTATTCTTTTTCTTATTTTCTTGTCTCTTGTTTTTTTCTCTTCTCCCATCCTTTTTCTTTCCACGTGGGAGCATCATCATTTTCTCCTCCTCTGTTCTTACATTTCTTATCTTTTTCTTCTCTTCCCTCACACCCCTCCTCAACCTCCCTCTCTCCTCTCATGTCTTTGCTCCCTATTTTCTTTACCTCCATTCTCCCTCCTCCTTGCCTCTCATAATTTTCCTACTCATCACCCTTTTCTCTCTTCTACTGTTAATTCTTTTACTTATTTTTACAGGTTCCTCTTTCTTCTCTTCTTCCTCCTGTTTTCTCTCTCTCTCTCTGTTCTGTTTCTTCTGTTTGCTTCTTCTCATCTGTCTTCTTCCCTCCCCTTATCCAAGCTTGGCTTTAAGTTTACTGGGCAATTACCCAACCAGATAACTGAACTCCCTGCTTCATCATCATCTGCAACACACCTTTATGATTTAATTCTCACAACAACCTTCTGATGAAGACATATATATATATATACATATATTTCCAAATAAGAAAATTAAAGTCACAAATGCTAAGGAACGGGCCAGACTCACACGGATGCTGCGTAGAAGAGCTGGGATTGCATCTGGATGTCTCTGAAACCAAATTCCCTAGAGTTTAGAAAGGGGATGTGGGTAGCAAAAGAACCAACCTTAGCTCATTGGCAATGCTAGAGAGGGAGATGTACCCTCTCAAGATTAAGGGGGAAATGCAGCAGCAAGCTCATCAGTCCCCCTGTCTCCTCCCAAGGAGCTGGTTTATTTAACAAACATTGAGTGGCCACCATGTGCAAGCAGTATTCTTGGTGCTGAGGATACAGAACCAAATGACTCATAGGGGTGATAGTCAACAAACCAATAATGAAGTACATGTATAGTATAAGGGACTATGAAATGGGTGTCAGCAGTTCTGGGAGCTGTTGGGAAGGGGATGGGGTTGGTGAGAGAGGGCACTGGAAATTATTATAATGTGGTGCTTATAAAATCTTTGTGAAGTTCTCTTCCTTTGTGAGTTAGGCTTGAACACAACCTATACCTGACCCTTTCACTATGGGGTACACCATTGATTAATAATATCAGATAAACAAAGTAAGATTTTTATACTAAATGCTCTCTGAGATAGTTTTGGTTACCCAGGGACCCAAACAACCACTGCTACAGAGTACTGGGTGCTAGCTGCCAATACACGTTGCCTCATCATGGAGGAGTTCAGCCTGTTTTCTGTCTCCCAAACTGAGCTCTTTTCTTCTTCTTTCTTCTTCTTCTCCTTCCCTTCCCCCACTTCCTCCTCTTCTTCTTCTCCTTCTTCCTTTCAGCCCTTGTCTTCTGTGTCTACCTGTGACTGAGCTATTTCACAAGCTCAGTTGCCTGTGTAATGGGCAGTAGCCATCTGAAGACCTTGCCATCTGAGCAAACAATGTCTCATTTTAGTCACAAGAACTTTTCAAAACCCAGTTCTCCTGCTCACTGCTGGGGGAGGATAATTATCCATGTCCCTTTTTTGGATAGAAAATGGCCCTAGAGAAGCTGAAGAAACTGGATGGTGGCTCCCTCTGTGACTTTAGTCTCTCTTTACCCCATGTTCAGAACACCCTTTGCCTCAACATACAAATCTCACCCTACCTTCAAAGTCCACTTCAAATGTTACCTTTTCTGTGAAGCCTTTCTTAATTATGCAACGATCTATCCATTTTCTGAAGTCTCATAGCAAAACCTGCCAAAGGCAGATTGGCCCGGATTCATACCCCTGCTTCCACTACAGACGGCTGTGTAACTTAAACACTTTGGATGTTTGTTGCAGATTACTGAAGTCACATCTCCCATTCCACAGGCTCTTCTGAAATGTGGCCTTTTTACTTCTCCATAAGGAACGGGAGATTAATTTCTCTCCCTTTTAATCTGTACTTGCCTTAGAAGCATCCTTGTAACCAATAGAATATGGCAGAAGTGCCATTTCATGTCTTCTGACGCTAGATAGGTCAGGAGAACCCAGCTGCCAAGCTATGAGAAGCCCAAGCCACATGGGGAGGACATGTGTAGGTGCCTCTGTAGACAGTCCCAGAGGAACCCATCTTTCAAGTCATCCCATCTCAAACTGTAGACTTGTGAGTGAAAAAAAATCTCCCGATGATTCCAGCCTCCAGCCATTCAAGCCTTGCTCGCTGCTCCAGATATCATGGAGCAAAGACAAGTTATCCCTTCTGTGCCATGTCCTAACTCCTGACCCACAGAATCCATGAGCGTAATGAAATTGTTGTTTTACACCACTGCGTTTGGGATATTCTGTTATGCTGCCGTAGATGGTTGGGACAACATTTCAGTTTTTAAATCAGCAAAATGGGGTGATATTATCAATCTTAGAGTGCAGATGAAAAATTAATGATATACTATATAAAAGGTTCCTTCTAGTGCCTGACATAAAGAAGATATTTAACGAATATCATTTTCCCTTCTCTTAGCTCCAGAAGGTTTATCTGTCTAGAAGTCTTATAATTTACTAGAATTGTTGCTCCTCCAAGACAGTGGTTGAACCATATTCAGATTGTAAGCCCTGAATGACCTATTGTGTATATATTATGTTTATGAAATATTTGTCGAATAAATAGAAAGAGCACTAAATTTGGAGTAAGGAACTTAGTTGTTAGCTGTGAGATCTTGGCCAGGTATCCCTCTGTCTTCCTTATGTGCAAAATGGCCATGCTTGGACTGAATGAGGGAATACTGTGGCCAGGGGGAGGATGTGACAACTGACCTCAAATTCTTAAAGAGCTGTCTTGAGGAAGAAAGGCAGAATTCTCTGTTTGACCCTCAAATGGTACAGCCAGGGCCCCGGATGGAATACATGGACACAAGACAATGAAGAACTGTCTAAAGAATCAGAAGTATTCAAAGATGGAGAAGATGCCTCATGAACTAGTTAATGCCCTGTTCCTGGAGCTGTTTGTCTGGGAAACCGAATGACATCTTAGCAGCTCTGCTTTATAGAGATTCAAGTATTGGACTAGGCAGACTTCATCCTTAATTTTCTTAATTCTACCACTGGAAAGTTTTTTCCAGCTTCGAGGATCTTTCAAATTCTCAACAGCCATTTTGACCCTGTGGTCTCTGTGATTTCTAGGTCTAGGTTGGTGGGTCTGGAATGGTGTGCATGGAGAGCTGGAAAACACAGCAGCCTGGAGTGTAGGCCTCTTGGGGATGGCTAGTCCAACTTGTTTGTCTCAGTGATGCGGGGGAAGGGAATAGGGTGGGAAAGTGGAGGGAGGAGTATTGATCCAGGACTGAATTTTAAGTGCACTCCTAGAGATGATTACAGCGACAAGATTAATGGTCTGTAGGAGCTCACCGGGGAGCTCTAAGTGTAGCGAACTGGAAAAACCTCTGGGAAGTTTAGGGCACAGAAAACCTGATTCGGGGGACCTTAAAGCCCAAAAGGTGGGTTTGCAACTCTTCAAAAGAGCATCCACATTTATCAAGTGAGAATGGGTTATGCTGCATTAACACACAGTCTCCAAATGTCTTAGGATTAACACTGCAAAGGTTCATTTCTCACTTACAGTAAGTTCATGCCTGTCTTCAGGGCAGCAGCTAATGTCTCCGCTGCTTTGGTTTTGTGGCTCCATTTTCTCGACATAAAACTGTAACAAGAGAAGGAAGCTCTGCAGCGTCTTGCACCAGCAAGTAAATGCTTTATGACCCCAAATGATACATATACTCCTACTCACAGCTCATTGCCTAAAATTAGTCACATGACCCTTCATAACTATAAGGTGGCAGGACTCTAGTCATTCTGTGTTTCCAGAAGGAGAGAAGGATCAGATATGTGTAAGCACCAATCATCTCTACTGTAGGAGGAAAATGAACAAGAAATGAGAGAAAACCGCAAAGTATTTGAGAGGCTAGGATGGAAAGAAAGTAAGTGGTCTCACTAAATCTGTTTCCTCAGCTCTCAAGGAATGTTGATCACACCTACTGCACTAAGGGTGTCATGAAGGTTAAGTGAGAAAACGCACATGATTATTTTAACCTTAATCCTTTGTCAATGGAAAGACTTCTAAAAAATGGAAGTATTGCTTTATAATTTGTGATTGTATTACTATGAAACCATAAAATGCTGTATTTTATGGTATATAAAGGATTGGTATAACTTTAACTCTGGTACAAGAATCTCTATTACTGTAACAGATCCTAAATATGACTGAAAGTCAGGATCTGCTGGGAGGGTACACACGTGGACACTCTGATTCAGAAGGAGTGGGCAGGTATTTGGGGGCAATGAATTTTTTATATGAGCCGTAAAGAATGTACCAGATAAGAAGTTGGCAGGATGGTTGGCAATTTTCAAAATGCACAGGTCAACTGCTAGAAATCAGATGCTACTTTCGGGAAACTGGGAGTTAAAAATAGTCATGGTTTCCTGGATATAGCTTATTTTGATAATCTTTGTGACCTATCTGTTTTTGCCATCTCTGCTCTGTTCCAATGGTTTGTTCTTCCTTTGACCATGCACATCTGCAGCATTCAAAGCTGCCTCAAAAACCTTTGCCTTCATTCATTGATGTTTTAATTCACATATTTGTTTATTCCCTCATTTGCTTATTCATCCATTTATCCTTCCCTTTCTTTCCATCAAGTCATCTAGTTTTTTATTCAGAGAATGAACATCTATTGAGCACCGACTGTTCTCCAGGCACTGTGTTAGGCACCAGAGGTTCAATGGAAAAAAAAAAAAAAAAAAAAAGGGCAGTGTAGTTAGGAATATAGACAAACAAATACATAATTACAAAACCAAGTGCAGCATGCAGTGGGAGTACAGATGCATGTCTACCAGCCTCAGAATGGGCAAGTAAAGGAAAGCTTCTTGGAGGAGGTGACAGTCAAGGTGAGGAAGGGCATCCTAGGCAAAGGGGACAGCATATGAAAAGGAACCAAGTGCAGGGGATCATGGGATATTTATGGATCTGCAGATATTCTAGGGGCTCTTGTTGACTATACATCTGATGAACGGAGGCAGTTGACTAAACTCAGGGGCCATGGGTGAACTATTTAAACTCTACCTTAAACGTAGGTTGTAAGGATTAAATGTAATAATTTAGGTGAAGAATCTAACAGAGTGCCCGACACATAATACATCAGTAACAAACTAGTTGCCATCTAGTCGATTCCAACTCATGGCAACATCGTGTGTGTCAGAGTAGAGCTGTGCTTTATAGGATTTTCCATGCTGATTTTTTAGAAGTAGATCATCAGGTCTTTCTTTCAAGTCTACCTCTGGGTGGACTTGAACCTCCAACCATTCATTTAGTAGCCAAAAGCATTATCCATTTGTACCACTCAGGGACATCTGGCATAACAATAAAAAAAAGAAAAAGAAAAAGAAAAAAAAATTTGCCCTTGATTTGATTCCGACTCATAGCGACCCTATAGGACAGAGTAGAACTGCCCCATAGGGTTTCCAAGGAGAGGCTGGTGGATTCAAACTGCCGACCTTTTGGTTAGCAGCCAAATGCTTAACCACTGGCCACCAGAGCCCCAAAATAAGCCCTAGAAAAATGCTATTTCTCAGCTCCCATTTCTTTGCATTCTTTGCTTTCCCAGTTCCATTGTGCCTAGCAGAAAGTAGCTGTTCAATAAAGCTCCCTTTAATTTCATTCAATTACTTACTACTCAGTTCCAGTTTTAGCTTTCCTTCTTTTCCTACCAGGACCCTGAGGGCCTCAGACAGGACACCCTCTTCTCAAAGTCTCCCGAGGCTTCTCTGCTTGGGGAAAGAGCTTGTGCTCTGTCTCCTCTGCAGTCTGGTTCTATGCCTCTGGGGAATCTCATCTCATGCAAATCCTGCAATTAGAGGCTGCCACCCCCTCCACTAGAGCTACATCTGCCTTCCTAGATATGCACCCATTTGATTGTGAAGAGATAATCACTGGGGTTGCTACAGCCCACAGCTTAGTGAAGACAGAAAGAGATTCCCAGTAAATTGGTTTCAAGAGCAGGGATGCCCTTCTTACATCACACCACAGCTTCCTCTCTGCCTGCACACAAGGACTCAAGGCTCAAAATCTTGTTTGTGCATTAGTTTATAAAAAACCATGTACACTGGGCAAGAAATAAAAATATTCCCTCCTTTTTTTTGATAGATGTAGAAAGTGTGGTTCAGAGAGGTGAAGCCTTTGACTTATGCCGTGGTCACCTAAGTCTAGCGCAACCTTTGAATTTTCCCGCTACCTGCTTTTATTGGCTCCATAGGGCAAAGCAAAAGAAAGCAAAGCAAAGGATTTTTCTCTTGGGATTATCTGGTTTTGATATGTGTGTGCGCGTGTGCACACCTGCATCATCTATATATATTATTAATTCCAATCATGTATTCAGATTAACTTCAAAAATATTGCAGATAGGTGCACATTGCAAGAAATGTATAAAATATGAGATAGTATAAGAAAGAAGCTGATGTCACTCATTATACCATCATCCAGAAATTCTTCTTGGTTGATTAATATGGTGTGAGTATGTGTGTATATAATTTTTTTTTTTTTTACAAAATTAGGATTATAATACACACATGGACACATAGTTCTTGTTTCACTTTATACCATAAACGTTTCCCCAGGTCTTTAAATATTCACTGTTTAATAAGCCTCTTTTCTGTGGGCCTCAGTTAACCCATCTGTGAAATGCGGTTGATGGTGGCCCTTCTACCAGGCACACAGCATCATTTTGAAGCTCATATGAAGTCGTAGTGATGGGTTCACGTGGGAACAGAAGATTGCCAGGTGTTGCCTTGATTGCTATGTTGGCGAGGATTCCTATTGCTGTTTTTCAGCTGCACAAGCACAGAAACCTCCCAGCAGGTGGGTTTTTACCTTTTTCCCCAGGCAGCGCTTACCAGGGCGGTACAGTTCACAGGAAGCACCTCTGCTCCAATTGTCTTCCTGTATTGTCTGTCTTGATGAAAAATGACCAGTTATTATTTCCTACCTTTGGTTCTAGCAGGCACAAAAGAAATCAGTAGCCACATAAAATAGCTGCTGTTATTGTAACAGCCTTTACATTGATGGATTTAAGTGTGAGTCGTTTGGTATCGATTGGCAGCAACTGTCCTGGAGAGGCTGGGCTGTGGGGAAAACTGTGATAATGGTGGGTACAGCATTGCCAGGGGCGCGACATGCTGAGTGGTTTTCATGAAGCTGGCGGGAAGACTGTGTTTGGATGATGGAGGCATCTTTGCAGTTTAAGTGTGCACCTACAAAAGATGTTTTAAAGGTGCAACCCCGTAAAACAAGTGCGGCTTTCATACTGGATTGCACTCGTATTTGAGAGATTTAAAATTTTCATTTCGGATTTGATATTCATTTGGCTCCTAATTCTTTATCTTTCAATATTTTCGGTCTTCCTTCTCTGCAGATCAATCTTTAAATGCAACACGTGAACCAATAATGAAATGTGCTTTATGTTCTAAATGAGTCCTGTAACATAATGAAACACATTTTAATATTTGTTCCTCTTCCTTCCTGTCGTTCATCTTTTTTCTCTGTTCTCCCTTTCATGCTTGATTTTCCCCCCACTCTTTCTCCATTCAGAAAACAAAAAGAAAACTGAGTGTCTACTACATTTAAAACAACATGCCATGTTAAGCACTGTGGAAAATGAGAAGTTGCCTAAGAGGCTTCTTTGCTCTCAAAGAAACCCACTGACATAGAATTTACAATCACATGCACATTTTCATAACACAAAGAGCACAGCAAATTGGGAAGAAGTCGGAAAAGTACTGAATAGTAGATGGAATGACAGAACTTTAATATGTTGCAGCTCAAGGAGACCCTAGTACACCATAGGGTGAGTCTTCCATCATCACATATATGGAGCAACTTGAGTCCAGGGAAGTAAAGCATCTAATTCTAGGTCTTCTCAGGACCAGGCCCTTGCTTTTGATTTACATCCTGAGGCTTTTGGGTCTGAAAGATCCAGGTCCAAACCCTGACTCTGCTATTTATTTACTATCAACTTAATTAACCTATTTGGAACTTGCTTTCCTTATTCATAAAATCGCACCTTACGTGACAGTTGTGATTGTGAGCGTGACAGTGAAACCATATATGCAAGGCATCTGACATAATAGTGCTCATTATGTGCCCTCCTGTCCTCCTCCCCAGCCAGCATTCTCTTTGGATAGTCACGGGGACTATTGTAAATCATGTGGCCTCTGTTTAGCAGTACACGTTCTCCTCCTGTGAACCCAGACGGATGGGGTTACACTTTGGTAGGGCTGTTTGGGTGTTTGTCTCAAATGGTAATGATAGCTCACTTTGGCAGAAAAACACACTCAGGCCAGTGGGGTTCTTGGAATATTAATCCGATTTGTTAACAAAAGAATCATTCCAACAGCAGGACCTAGTGAGAAGGCACTTCACACTGAGAGCTTCAGAGGCACAGACGTGATGACTACTACCCTGTCACAGGCAGCCCTGGAACCATAACTTCTCAGATCTAGAAGATGCTACAGAGTCTCCTAATACTCACCCCCCAAGCCACCACTAACCCCTCCATACATGAATTGTTAAGACTGGAAGATCAGAAAGGGAAAATAACTTTCCCAATATCACACAACATGCTGCTGGTGAAGGCTGTCAAAGAATCCAACTTTCTAGAACCTAGTGAAAGTGATTAATTTCTCAGTGAGATAAACTTTCTGTGTGAAGAGCTAGTCTCCCTGTGTGTTCCACTCTGTAAAAGAAAATATTCTGCCATGAGTGGTTGAGTGTGTGTGACAGAAACTGAGGCAGTGAAACAGATCAAGACCCAGGAACCAAGGAATTCAGAGATCTGGACTGAGAGATAGATTGAGGCAGAGGAAGCAAAAGCAAACTGAAATTAAGAAAGAGAGAGGAGAGAAAGATGCTAGAACAAAGATGTAGGGGAAAGACACAAGCGACACACAGAAATGGTAAGGAGACAGAGCTAGACACTTAGATAACATAAAAGAAAAGCATAATGAGAAAAAGAACTAGCACAATGATACCAAGGTAGGGAAAACCAAGAATGAAGAGAGGAGAGCAACCAAGCAAATGTGCTGTTCTTGCAGCCAGCAGCCAGCGGCCGGCAGCAGGGGGCATCAGAACTCCATGGATATTAAAAGATGCCAGCCGGAGAAAGAGATTACTATAAGAGACAGAGGACAGAGAGTACGTGTGAGAGAGAGAAAGAGGGAGAGACAGCTCCTCCAGGCATTGTCCTGCTCCAGACTGACACTGATGGTAAGAGGTTGTTTAAAATTTTATTGAAGACCACCAAGAGATTGATGTCAGGACGCTGCTTTGTTTTGTTTTGCCCCATTTTTGCTTCTCTGTGTGTCTGTCTTATTCTCTCAGCCTTGTCTACATTTTGAAGGACATGGCTCCTGTTTTATCTGGTGTCACCTCCTTAGTCTCTTACCGGAGAGAAAGAGAACTTATTTCCAATTTCAGTTAAAAAAAAAAAAAAAAATCCTGAAAAAGTTTCTGATTGGCTCATCATGGATCTGTACCCACCCCAAGGACCAATCACTGTCACCAGGGGAATGTCATACTCTGATTGGCTCAGGCTGAATCACATGCACACCCCTGTACAGGAATGGGGATGGGATGAAACAGGGGGCCATGAGGGTCAGAAGGAGGGACTAGAATCATCATCCCAGAAGCCGTACAAAATTTAGGTATACTAAGTACATCTAGGAAACCCTGGTGGCGTAGTGGTTAAGAGCTCAGCTGCTAACCCAAAAGTCGGCAGTTCAAATCCACCAGCCACTCCTTGGAAACCCTATGGGCAGTTCTACTCCATCCTGTAGGGTCGCTATTAGTTGGAATGGACTCGAGAGCAACGGGAAGTGTATCTTGAAGACGTGGGCTGACTCTGAGCTTCTTCTCTGATTTGTCAAATGGCATCAATTACACCTGCCTTACCTATCTCCTGGAAGTTGTTATGGTGGTCTGATTAAGATACAGAGCAAATTGCAAGGCTTCCTACTAGCAGATGTGTAGACAAGCAGTGAGGTGAAATGAACCAGATGCAGGGCTCATAGTCAGGCGGCTCCAGTGTTAGTTCTAGGTCTAACTCTGACATAAACCAGCCTTATGACTTTGGGCAATTAACTTAATCTCTATAGACTTGAATATCCTCAGCTATAAAATAGAGACTTTGACTGGGTCAATTTATTATTGTTTTAGCCTTTTTTTTTTTTTTTTTTGTGGTCGTTAGACCTTGTTGAGAGTCTGAGGAAATATAGGTGCCTCCACTGCCCCCTCCAAATGTGCTTGCATGCAAAATGCTGTGCTCAACGTAAGGAAGCCAAGGATCCCTTGCAAGCCTATCCACAGACCCCAGGATAAGAACTTCTGGATCAAATCATCTATCAGGTAATACTGACTCTATTCGATTGATTGAAAAGAGGGGCTACAATTTCAGTGGAAAAGACAACTCTGTGAATGAAGCTGCTAGGTATTTCTTTTTGGTTTGAATCTCCTTAGAAATAGCAGAAACATACCTGCTATTTCTTTATCTTCTTTCTCTGGACTATTCCTTCTCTTCTCTTCCCCTCCTTTTCTCCCTCCACCACCTCATCTTTCCTCCACTACAGGTAGTCAAGTGAGGGTGTGATTGAAGTTTCTTTTCCATCTGTGTTAACGGCAGGCTGTGTTGCTATCAGGGAAATAAATGGCACATGTATCATCTCTTCTCTGTATCTCTAAGAACTTAAATTATTTCTTTCCTCCAACCAAAGTAAATCACAGGAGAGAAATTTTAATTGTAGTCATCAGGTGGTGAATTCAATACATTCACAGGAGTCTCGTCCTGGCAGTGTTGTCTGACAAGGTTGTCTCTCCAGGCAGGAGGATAATGGGATAGCGAGAGTGAGGGGAGGAGAACTCTAGGGATTAAAATAGCTGCTCCTTGGTGGGAAGGAAAACAGCCAGGCAAGGCCTGTTAAATAGAAAGGCCAGAGAAATATTGCATTGTGTCAGAGTAGTTGCCACTCATAGCTTTGTTTTGAACAACTTCACCAAAGGACTCATGGGGATTGCTCACACAGCATTGCCCACAAAATCTGAGGTGGATCCTCCATACGACATTAATTTCCCTTGATCATTCAGTTTGGAGCAGTGGACAGAGCTCTAACTTAGGCCTCGGAGAAATCCAGACATATACATATATATCCACTTTCACTATTAACTGTTATACTTGAAGCTTTTCGATTAACGAATATTTACTGAGTGCCTAGTACATGTCTAGGTAGTGCGGATATGTGCAGTTTCTTGTTGGTTGCTATTGAGTCGGCTCCAATGAATAGCAACCTTAAGTATAACAGAATGAAGTGTTGCCCAGTCCTGCACCATTCTCACAATCGTTGCTATGTTTAAGCCCATTGTTGTAGCCAATGTGTCAATCTATCTTACAGAGTGTCTCCCTCTTTTTTGCTGACCCTCTACCAAACATGATGTCCTTCCCTAGCAGTTAGTCCCTTTTGATGACATGGACAAAGTAAGCAAGATGAAGTCTCACCATCCTCACTTCTAAGGAGTATTCTGTCTATACTTCCTCTAAGACTGATTCATTCATCCTTCTGGCAATCCAGGATATATTCCATATTCTTTCCCAACACCACAATTGGAATGCATTAATTCTTCTTCTTATGCCAAGTAGTGGGGATAAATCTCTGAAAAATAGAGATTTCCATCCAAGTTAAATATACACTTACCCTATGACCCAACAATTCAACTTCCAGGTATGTACCTAAGAAAAATAAAAACATATGTCCACAAAAAGGCCTGTGCACCAATGCTTGTAACAACATTATTCTTAATAGCCCCAAATAGAAACAACCCAAATGTTCATCAGTAGATGAATAGATAAACAAATGGTGGTCTATTCATCGCAATGGAATACCACTTAGCAATAAAAAGAACCAAACTACTGATCCTCAGAATAACATGAATGAATCTCATAAACATTATGTTGAATTAAAGGAACCAGACACAAAAGGGTACATATTGTTTGATTCCATTTATATGAATTCTAGAAGAGTCAAGACTAATCTATAGTGATAGAAATCAGATCAGTTTGCTGCTTGAGGTGAGGAATGGGTCACAGGCAACTTTTTGGGGTAACAGAAGTGTCCTATTGTAGTAGTGACACTGATGCATGTATATGTCAAAACTCATCAAACTATACATTAAGATGGATGTGTTTTATCTTATGTAGATTGTAATTCAGTAAAGTTAGCCAAAAAAAGAGAGGTTTTAACCCACATGGAGCTTACTTTCTAATAGGTAAATAAATATGCACATTTAAAATATAACTAAGAAGTGTGGCATCTACATAAGGAATGTGACAATCAACACCCATGGAAACAGCCATCAAGAAATCAAAAGGTGCATTGCATCGGGCAAATCTGCTGTGAAAGACCTCTTAAAATGTTGAAAAGTGAAGATGTCATCTTGAAGACTAAGGTGTGCCTGACCCAAACCATGGTATTTTCAATCACATCATATGCATGCGAGAGCTGGACAAGGAATAAGGAAGATTGAAGAAGAGTTGACGCCTTTGAATTGTGGCGTTGGTGAAGAATATTGAATATACCATGGACTGCCAAAAGAACCAACAAATCTGTCTTGGAAGAAGTAAAACCAGAATGCTCCTTAGAAGCAAGGATGGTGAGACTACATATTACATACTTTGAACATGTTATCAGGAGGGATCAGTCCCTGGAGAAGGACATCATGCTTGGTAAAGTAGAGGGTCAGCGAAAAAGAGGAAGACCCTCAACGAAATGGATTGACATGGTGGCTGCAACAATGGGTTCAAGCATAACAATGATTGTGAGCATGGCGCAGGATCGGGCAGTGTTTCATCCTGTAGTACATAGGGTTGCTATTAGTCAGAACTGACTCGATGACAACAACAACAACAACAGCAAGGAGTGCGGCAGGTAGGATAAGTGATCAGATGAAAAACAAAGTAGCTTTAAAGGCTTAGCGAATACTAGAAAAGGTAGAGTTTCTTTTTTATCAGGATGCCTCCCATGTTGGCCCAAGCAACTGAAAAGATGGAGTTACTACTGTGTGACATTTGGCAAGACACATAACTTTTCTCATTTTCAGTCTATTTGTCTGTGTAACGGAGGTACTAAATCCTGCTTCACAGAGTTCCATTATGGAATCAGGAAGAACATAAGTGAAGTGCCTGTTGTTGTTGTTAGTTGCTGTTGAGTTGATTCAGACTATGGTGACTACTCCATGTGTAAAGAGTGGAACTACTTTGTAGGGTTTTCAAGGCTGTGACCTTTTGTAAGCAGATCTCCAGGCCTGTCTTTTGAGGCAGTGGGTCGAACACTTAACCATTTGCACCACCCAGGGACTCCAACTGGAATGCATAGCACAAGAGAAATTCAATATCTTAGAATATTTTTGGTATTCATTAATGAAATGCAAACTATTCTCTTTTGTAGACGAGTACTAACTTTCTTGTCTCAGTGTTTATCATTTCCAGTATCTGGAAGCATTCTTACACCCCTTTTGCAGAACTAACTAGCACTTAAAAGAGGTGAAGTGATTTATATGTTCAATGTCAAAATTGTGACAAAGTGCTAGACCCCAATCCAGGATTGTTAATGTCATATAAAGTCAACCCAGTTGTCCCGACTCCAAATTTATTGCCCTCTCCATATTTCCAGCATCTTTTCTAGAATTTTAGTTCAATTAAACAAACATTTCCAAAATATCAACTTTAGGTGGACTCTAGGGAGAAAATAAATGGGCCACAGCTATTGCACTCCATTGTATCTTTCTTTGTCTCCTCTTCTTCAGATGAAAATCATCATGACTATAACTAAAAAAGAAGTGTATATATATACATACATATACATACATATACATACATATATATTGGCTAAATAAGTGAATACCCATATTTTTCCTTGCATATCGTCTGATATTCACAGCTTCCCTATCATGTAGGTTTTATAATTCCCATTTTATACATGAGAGTGAAATTTTGAAAATGTGAGTAACTTATATAAAGTCAAAAACCTAGGTATTATAGATTTCTTAAATCTGTCTGACTAGAAAACTCTTCTCCATCATGTAATATTGCCTCTACTACTCACTGACCCCATGTCATGGTCCAAACAGGGGGAAAGCAGTAGGTAGTCCGTGGTGTCACTAGCTGCAGTAGCAGCCCAAGAATGTTGGAGAACCCAGTGAATCTTGAAGGTCTGAGTCCCAGGAAGTTCTTAGGTGGACAACCGACAGAACCTAGGTCCAGAGTTGGAGAAAAGGGATATCCAGTGGGTTCTGAGCCTTGAACACAAAGGCCAAGAGAGTTATTACAACTGGCCAAATGTCAAAATTTGCTCAGCTCAGATTTGGAGCTTTCTGCTGCCTTTGTGGAGATGCCATTAGGCAAATGAGCTGGTCTGAAGGAGGCAGATAAGGCTCAGGAAGAGAAAGTGGGAGTCTTCCCAAAGAGGGTCCTTTGAAGCAGCCACAAAACTATAAAGCTGCTGGCCTGAGATAGGAAGGGCCTTGAAAAATAACCAAATGAGGACCTCTACCCTAATTCCTTAGAGCTGAATTTTATCAGTAAGGCTGCTTGTGCTTACAGAAAGCTGTAATCGCTCATGGTGGGAAGTATATTCTTTCTGAGGCTGCAGTTGATGGTCTGGTCTAAATGTTCAGGATCCTGTCTAAAGACACATTTCTCACTCTGCTGCCTGCCTGTTCTGTTCTTGTGACTTCCTGTAGGATTTCCTAAGCATGAGAATTATTCGATGATTCCTTAAGAGTCATATTTGCCAAAGACTACTGCTTTCTTCCAGGAGGGCTAAGCTTTTAGATCTGTTGGGGAGGACAACGTCGGCTATACCTGCCCTGTCAGATCAGCCTCAACTAGGGTGAATCACGGGCACATGACCACCTGCCCACCCTCTCCTTCAGGACTGATGGTTGTAATCCTTGGTGTTAAGAGTGATTGAATCCTCAAAGGTCTCTTCCTCTTTCTGAGTTATGTGTCGTTTTGTTTTGTTTTGTTTTGTTTCCCTTCGGGCAGTGGAAAGAATACTGGCATTGGAATCAGAAGACCTAAGGTCCAATGCCGATTCTTTCTCTTATTTAAACTTGTATAAACGATTTTAAGTGTGTGCTTGCCCCATAGTTTGGGTACTCTCCCACTTTCTGTTCCCTGTACTGGTGGTGTTTAAAGAATTTTTGAAGCCCCTTAGGAAACATGTTTCAGGCACAGCAAGGATTGGTGGGAAAAAATTAATATTTGTCGTACTCTTTCTTTGTCCCCTACATTCTACGTATGATGGCTCACTAAATCTTCTCTGTGCAACTGTTACAGGTGAGCATATCTGGGCTAACTGCCATTTGCTCAAGAGCTCATCTAGTTAGTTCAGATCACATATTCAAACATAGGTCTCCTAACACCAAAACCCAATTTTCCCAGTATACAATACTACTCCTCAAAAGAGCAAGAGTCTTTGATACTCTTATAGAACAGAACAGAAATCCCAAATGGTTGCTTATGGGTAAGTGACCATGAGAAGGAAAAGAATCAGACTGTGGGAAGAATAAAGGAGGTGCCTAGTGATCCAGTCTGGAGACACAGCTGACTTAGAGCAGGGAAGATAATGATAAAAGGTCCCTTTGATTCCTTGGAGCAGCCATTCATCAATAGTCCAGTGGCCACAGAGTATATGAGACTTTTTCTTCCTTCCCTCTGCATCTTGGGAAAGCAGTAGAGAAAGATATTTCTGAATAGAGAGCTCCCACAGTTCACTTGGCCACGTACATATTTCACTTCTTAAAAGCTGCCCACAAACAGGGAGATTCATTTTAGCACCAGCCTACCATAAATTTCTTTGCTTGTTAAGGCAGCTTCCCCAGTTCATGTTTTTGCTAACTAGGAGCATCAAAATGTCAATCTGTCCTCAGGGGTGTATCAACCTCATGATCTGAACGTGGTAATAAGATTAGAGTGTAGACTGCTCAAGCACAGGCTGCCTAAGAAGCCAGGCATATTGGAATGTTAATATCAGAGAATCCTACAACAATAGAACAAGAATTGTTGAATCTACGAGCTCTGGTGACACAATGGTTAAGCGCTCAAAGGCTAACCAAAATGTCGATAGTTCGAACCCACCAGCTGCTCCATGGGAGAAAAGACCTGGAGATCTGCTCCTGTAAAGATTACAGCCTAGAAACCCTATGGGGGAAGTTCTGCTCTGTCATACAGTGTTGCTATGAGTCAGAATCGACTTGATGGCACACAACAACAGACCAGTAGGCTCTTACAAGTGGACAGAACCTTAGGACTTAGCCTTTTTTATTTGCTTTTTGTTTTTTGTAATTGCCCCTACCCCTCCATTGCTTTAGTTTTATTTTATATGGTACTGATTTTTAGGGAGGATAGAAAGATATAAAGTGACCAGTCATCTGATCTGATATTATGTTAACATAATAATGGGCATCCTAGCCTACCTTAAGACAGAAAGAGGAGAGAAGACTGGGTAAATTGGTAAAACTCAATTTGACCTCAAGAGGCCCTTGATACAAAACAAAGGCATAAATATTGACACGATTCCACCATTATCACTGTAGCAGATATTTTTGTTTATTTAAGGGTATGCTTGCCTTCTAAATCTTATTTTTCCTTATTTTGGTGGAAAGTCCTTGCTTTTCCTTTGGAGACCCATCCCTCCCAAATGTTCTCTCTGGGGGGGACTGGCCCAATCCCCTAGCCCCTGCCTGGCCAGTTAGCTTATTTCATTCCCCTGGCCACAGTGTTTAGTTCATGAATAAGCATAGCACTCCAGTCAGTCAAATGAGAGTGAACACTGGGACTTTCTTAAAACATTTAGAAAAGAGTCTCTCTTTTCCCTTGTGTTGCTGCTCTAGCGAGATGTTAGCTTCATCTGTTAGTTGCCTTCTGGCCATCCCGTAATAAAAGCCCAGCTGAAACTATCAGAGAGAAAAGCAGAACCCAGATGCAGGGTGACAAAGGCCTGATAGGCAGAAATAGTGACACCCCACAATCGTTAGCACCTTGCAGTGAGTCAGGCCATGTGACAAGTTCAGGACAATGATTTGCGTACAGAAGTTACATACACTTCAAATGGCAATGAGTTGCACCTAAAAAAAGAAGCAACTAAAAAGTTAAATGTTAAATTACCACTGGAATTCTAGGTATTACTCAAGAGAAATGAAAATATATATTTATACAAGGTCTTCTATGCACGTATTCATGGCACCTTTATTCATAATAGCTGAAAACTGGAAACAACCCGAATTTTTAGAAGAAAGGATAAAAAAAATTATGGTATGTTCATAAAGTAGAACACTCTTCAGGAATTTAAAGGAATGAACTATTAATACAATGTGGGTGAATCTCCAAATAATTATACTGAGTAAATGAAGCCATACAAGATAGAATACATGTTATAAGGTTCAATGTATTAAAAAAATTCTAGAAAATAGAAATTTATCAATAGTTACAGCCAACAAATCAATGGTTGTCTGAAGACAGAGGTGGGGGGGCAAGGGTTGAGGTAGAAAGGGATTACAAAGGGATATGGTATAATTTGGGGAGGGGATGATAGGCATGTTTATTGTATTGATTGTGGTGATGATTTCACAAACATTTTCACATGTCAAAATGTATTAAATTATATAATTTCAATATGTAGTTCATTGTAAGTCAACTATGCTGCAATAAAGCCATTAAAAATAAAAGAGGTGGAACTTGTGCCAGTCTTGGTCCCCTAGTAGAGCAGGGGCCACCTCCCACCAACTGCTGACCCACATTAGATGTTGTATTACTTGGCTTTTGCCACAATAATGCTATATAACAAATTTTCCCAAAATTCAGTGGTTTAAAACATTGACAATTTGTCACATTTACAAGTCTGTGGATTGGATTCAACTTGGCTATGCTAGACTGGACACCAAGATCCAAGCTGCATGTTGGATTCATGTCTATTCCATGAGTTTCTTATTTTACTTGGAGCAGCAGCTACCCAAGCCATGAGGTCTACTCCATGTGTCTCCCTCAGTATCCAGGCTGATGGACAGTAGCTACCTGGGCCATACTCTTTTCATGGTAGATCACAAGAGTATGAGACTCCAAGCTAAAGTGGATAAGCATGTATATGGCACATGCTCACGTGGTACCTGACAATGTTCCATTGGATAGCACAAGTCTTGGTGAAGCCCAAATTCAGTGGGGTGGAGAACAGACTCAGTCCACAGTGGGAGGGGAAGGGAAGTGAATATTTCTTCATCAATAATCTAACTGTTACATATATAATCCAAAAACCTGAAAGCGAATCTTTGAGTGTTAAACCACTGTGATTTAGGAGTTCTTTGGTACAACATACAGATTACTGTCCATTTGGAGGATGATATCAGATGTGCACCTGAATCCAGTAGTACCTGGGACTTTTAGTTTTGTCAGCCAGTAAATGCCCCCTTTTGCTCAACCCAGTTTAAGTTGGTTTTCTGTCACTTGAACTGAAAGCATCATTACTAAATGTAACTGTGCCGAACAATGGCAAGGGAAGGAAAGAATGGAATCTAGTTTTATATATATACATACATATATATATATATATATATATATATAATTAGTTGAGAACTTACTATGTGACAGGCACGTCACATAAGTTATTTCATTTAAGCCTCCTCACCCTGCAGCAGGGTTGGTATTTTATTACATACTGTTATTTCATTGGAGAAACTGAAATTCAAGGTCTCAAGACAGAGACAGAGTTGAGAATCAAAGCCAGGCGTGTCAAAGTCAGGGTCTATTCTCTTGCCAGTTTACCATGTTTTTGCTCGTGAAACAATTGACAAAACATGGCACCAGAGGGATTTATTATAGTTCTCTGTCCCCAGACAAAGCTGAAGCTAGTTTCTTTCTGAGAGATCAATATCTATTCTGTATTTTTTAACACTCTGCTCCAACCTCCCTGGATTGTTGTTGTCAGTATTTATTAACTACCCTTAGACCATAGAATTCTTCCTCAGTCTCAACAGTGTCAAGTACATTGAGAAAGATGTGGCTGTGTTATTCAGGGGCATGGCTTGGAATCCAAGAGCTTCCATTTACTAGCTATGGGACATTTGGAAAACCACTTAAGCATTCATTGCCTCAGTTTCTCCTTTTATCAAATGGGAAAACAATGTATCTCCTGTCTACCTGTTTTGAGAGTTAAATATGATATATTGAAAGCAGTTTATAAACTATAAAGTGCTTTAAAATTGTATACGGGATTGATGTTATCATTATAATTAAAATCACTAATAATGATTCAGAGAAACCAATCTCTGTTGATAGAATTTTGGTTGTTAGAACAGGTCGTAGGGGAGATTTATGACTCAGAGAGATGGTTCTTGCCCAGTGGGTTTTAATTTAGACCGTATAGACACTGCCTATGCCTTCATATAAGATTGTAACCAGAGCTACATCTGGTAGATGCAACCGAGTCTTGACCCCCTGTTCAACCTCCTACTGAGAATTTGCATTTCCACCCCAGATATACTGAATCAGAATCTACATTTTAACAAGACCCTGCCAGGTGATTCTAAATAAATAAATAAATATTTATCAGAATTTCTATTTTAAGAATCTGGACTGGAAATGCCAGCGCTCAGCAGGGGTCAGATCAGAACGAACCATTTCAAAGCCCTGGACTCAACACATCTATCTCTAAGGCCTCTAATTACCCAGGGCTTTCTCCAGCAATCTGCAACCCACTGCATGACATCAAAAGATCTTTATTAACTTCTCAGCCTCTGCTGTGGCCTGGAGGGCTAGGTAGGTGATTAATGGCCCCTGAATTATGATCCAACCTGAAAGGCTGTTGGTGGAAATTTATACTCAGAGTGGTGAGCTAAAATTCTTTCAGCCCAGGTACTCGACATCCATTGCACAACCTAATTACAAAGAGTAGTAGTTAATGAGAGCACAGGGGAAGAGGGTAAAAGAGAGCTGAGAGTCTGGGCTGAAGGCCAGTGCTCCCAGGGGTAAAGTTCCACCTGGGAGGGATGAATCACAGGGTGGAAAAATCACAGCATTGGAATAGGGTTTTCATCATCACTATTTTATCAAAGAGGAAACTGAGGCATAAAGAGACTGATACCACTCCTTTTTAGTACCTTCTATAAGTCAAGCTCTAGGCTAAAACTTTGCAAGCACCAAATATAAGCTTGAAAACAACACTGCGAAATTAGGTACTATCATCTTTATTCTAACAGATGAGAAAGTTGAGGCTCAATGACTTGGTCAAGATTGCACAGCAAATCTCGGTTGTGGAATTACAAACAAGATCTGTCTGGACTTTGAAGTTTCTGCTCCTTCCAGTGTATCGCTACCATAATCATTACCATTATTCTTTGCTGCTACCACCGACAGAGTGTTAACTATATGCATTTTATCACTGTTACACTCATTTTATAGATGAGTAAACTGAGATTTGGCACAGGTAAGCAATTTGCCTGAAGCCCTGTGGTGAGCAAGAGACAGAGAGCTGAGTTTCCATTCCAAGTCTGTCTGACTCTAGGGATGATATTCTTAGCCACTACCATACCTGTTCACTGCTGCCATTAATAACCAACACTATCACCATAACACTCAATGCTATAGATTCAAATCCATCTTCTAAAATACATGAGACCGCCTGGTTTTGTCAGCAAACTAATCTGTTTGAAGGTATTAGGACGAGATGAATTGGAGGAAGCAGAGGCAGAAAGCAAAAGGGTATGCATGTTGCTGAAGCTTCTTTTACTACTGTACCACATCCTCAATTCATTGGCATGGAGGAGACCCTATTTTGGTAATTGACCATGACATTTATCTGTCCATGAAGTCCTCAGGGATCATGAGTTAAAGAGTCAGCCACTTCCTACACAGGAAGAATCCAGGTGCTTGATGAAACCACATTGTCCTTCTAACTGATTGGAAAAGTGGATGAACCAGGCTGCCAACATGCATGCAAACCACTGAGCCCTGATAAGCTTCTCTAAGTAAATGAATTGCAAAAATAAAGTATCATTTTTACTTGCACATAAAAACAAGCAAATGAACGCCTTTTGCATAACTGCTGCAAAGGGCCCTCACCAGCCATTCCCATTTGCAATTTCATATTTCAATAAAGTTTTATTTTCATTTGCAAGTGAATTTGCTGCTTGTGAAAAGAAGGCTCGTGGCTCTGACTGGTGCCAGGTTGTGAGGAATAGCTTCTACCACCAATGACCGCCTTTTTGCAGACCAGATGACCTCTGAGCTTGTCTCATTTCCCTCCCTCTCTCAGCTGCCTCTACTTGGCTCTTGGAACCCAGCTGCTTCAGACTCCCTGGCCAGGATTGTTTCACCATTGCCATGCCACTGCTTCCAGGGAGGCTAGGACAGAAGGCATGAGGCATGGTGCTGAAATTTTTCCAAATGGTTGGGAGCTTCGTCCAAGCCACCTCAATATGGAACTGCTCACCTGGTGATGAATGTTGTTATTAGTCTTCACAGCGCTTACTGTCCAGTGCTTATGCAGAGGGACAGTGATTTATGACTGTGTTACATGTCTGGATTTGGCAGAGGCAGAAGGAGAATGATGAATGGAATGGCCTGAGGAGTTGGCTTTCTTTGGCTATGACCAATAACAGCTATTTCTTGATTCTACAATATCAGTCAGATTTTCCTCTGGATCACTTGTACTCTTTTTCTCTGTTGCCCTCCACTTTTTATTTCTTTCATTTGTTTGATCAGATCCCAAAGTTCCAAACTAATAAGCCCAGCAGGACCTGTGTCAAAGGGAAGGGAAGGGAAAAGGAAGGAAAAAGGACGTTTTTAAAATATTGTCAGTGTACTAGGCATTGGGCTAAATGTCCATGCTTGCTTCTCCACTTAAGCTACCCAAAATGATGCTGAGAAGGGTAATTGGCCCCTATTGAGCAAGTGAGAAAACTTGCCTAGAGTTCACAGAGTTAGCAGGTAATAAAGTTGGAATTCAAACTCTGGTTTATCTCACTCCCAAAATGTGCTCTTTCCATGTGTCTTCATTTCTATCCCTCTTCATCTTTTCAATACATCTTCCTACTCTTTGTCCTGTGTTCTTGACAGCCCATTCATTTAATAAACACTTACTGAACTTTTAAGGGTCCCTAGGTGGTGTAAAGGGAGCCCTGGTGGCATAGTGGTTAAAGTGCTTGCCTGCTAACCAAAAGGTTGGCAGTTTGAACACACTAAACACTCTGTAGGAGAAAGATGTGGCAGTCTATTTTTGTAAAGATTACAGCCTTGGAAACCCTGTGGGGCAGCTCTACTCTGTCATATAGGGTCCCTATGAGTTGGAATCAACTTAATGGCAACAGAGGGAGAAGGTGTAAATTATTTGCGCTCCACTATTAACGTAAAGGTTGGGAGTTGAAACCCACTCAGCAGTACCTGGTAATCTGCTTCTGTAAAGATTAGAGTCAAGAAAATCTTATGAAGCAGTTCTTCTCTGTAACTCATGGGACCTCCATGAGTCAGAATAGACTCGAGCAATGGGTTCTGAACTATTATGTACTAGACACTGGAGATTCCAAAATATATAAAACAGAGTGCCCACCCTCAAGCAGCTCCCGGGTCAGCGAATGCATATGTGTGCTTGGAGGTTGTGATGGAAAAGAATGCATATTTGTGAAAATATCGTAAGACAGAACATTTATTCATTCATTTATTCTTTCTTTCAGCAAATGTTTATTAAACACGTATTCTAGCCAGGCATTATTCTGTGCCAGTGTTTATCAACCTTGCCTGCATATTAGAATAACCTAGGGTGTTTCTTTTTTTAAATAAAGCTTGTAGAATGTTTTAGATTTACAGAAAAGTTGTGCAGAAAGTACAGAGAGTTTTCATACACCTCCCCTTTCCCACTGCCCACTATTTCTCCTATTACTAACATCTTGCATTCCTGAGGTGCATTTGTTATACTTGATGAACCAGTATTGATGCATTACCATTAACTAAAGTCTATAGTTGACATTAGGGTTCACTGTTCGTGTTGTGCAGTCCTGTGGGTTTTGACAAATGCATAATATCGTGTGTCTACCATTATGTACTCTGGACATGTTATCAGGAGAGAGCAGTCCCTGGAGAGGGACATCATGGAAAAATAGAGGGGCAGCGAAAAAGAGGAAGACCCTCAATGAGATGGATTGACACAGTGGCTGCAACAATGGGCTCAAGCATAACAACAAATGTGAGGACGGCGCGAGACCAGGCAACGCTTCCTTCTGTTTTGCACATAAGGTCCATGTGAGTCAGAACTGACTCAAGGGCACCCAGCAACAACAGCAACCATTACAGTATCATGCAGAATAATTTCATTGTCCTAAAAATGCCTTGTGATCCACCAATTCATCCTTCCACTCACCCCCTTGAGCCCCTAGAAACCACTGATCTGTATAGATTTGCCTTTTCCAGGATGTCAGATAGTTGGAATCTACAGTATGTAACTTTTTCAGACTGGTTTCTTTCATGTTAGGTTCCTCCATGTTTGTGTGTTTGTGTGTGTGTGTGTGTGTGTGTGTATGGTTTGATAGCTCATTTCTTTTTATGGTTGAATAATATTACATTATATGGATATGCCACAGTTTGGAATAATCTCCATTGTATGGATATGCCACAGTTTGCTTATCCATTCACCTATTGGTTGCTTACAATTTTTGTCAATTATGAAGAAAGAGGCTATAAACATTTATGTGCAGGTTTTCATGTGGACATACATTTTAAACTCATTTGAGTAAATACCTGGGAGCATGATTGCTGGATAGTATTATATACTTTTTAAAAAAATACTGATGCCTAGCCACATCCAAGTGATTCTATTTAATTGATATGAAGTGGGGCTCTGGCATCAGTATATTTAAAAAACAAAAAACCTCCTAGGGAATTGTGATATGCAGTGAGAATTGAGAAACACTCTTCCCAGCTTCAGGGATGCGGCAGTGGACAAGCAGAAAAAGATGCACTCGTGGTATTCATAGGCTATGGATTCCCCTTATTTAGATGGATGACGTGGAAGTTAACGGAGGAGAGAGGAATATGCAGCTGGAATGGCTGATTGCTCACGAATCATCTTGGGCCTTAAACCCAAGTCAGGCAATCAAGAATTCATCCTAGGAACCATGCGGAACTTTGACAATTTGAAGCAGGGAACTTGCATAAAGACTGAAGTATGTTCATATTCTACATTTCTGTGATCTAGACTGAGTAGAGGGATCTGCTTCTCTAAGAGTTTTCTTCAGCTTGACTGATGGAGGTATTTTCTATAGCGAAAGGGCTGGGCTTGTTTGTCTGAGACTAGGGTTTATTCATTTATTCAGCATCAGGTGACATTCAGGTGAATGGGTCATAAGAGAGTAGGAAGAGAAGATAAGAATTCTCTCATAATCTTAGTAAATTGTTGGGTCTCACACTTGACCATGCCAGGTCAGAGGTGGAAGTTCAGATGTACCGAGAGAGTCTTTCAAATGGCCTCAAGTTTTGGCCATACTTACACCAAGAGCTTCATTGTGTTTATGCTACTCTTGGCTTTGGAGTCAGATAAAACTGAGTTTGAGCTCCAGTTTGGCAATTTACTAAGTGGGTGACCTTGGGCAAATGGTGTTATTTCTCACTGCCTCAATTTCCTCACCTGTAAAGTGGATTTTAATGTAGTATTCCCTTTCTAGGGGTTCTGTGAAAGTTAAAGAAGTTCAACAAAACTACTGCATTTCTGACTCAGAGTGAATGCTCACGTAATATCGGCTGTAATTTTTAGCATCTTATTTTCCCAACATTTTTTATTATTGCATAACTTTGTGTATAAGTAAATGTGAAGAAATAAGGAGGATGACTAAGTGTATAAAAGTGAGTGAATATGTGAGGGCAAACGAATGGGATTTATACATTTAATATACCTCAGTAACACTTACTATATGGGAAGCACCTCTCTATATATTTTATGAATATTAACTTCTCATAACTCTGAGGAGGGTGCCATATTTTTATATTTTATTACAGATTTTTTTTTTTTAAAGTAGAGAGAATAGTATAAGAAACCTCTATGTACCCATCACCCAGCTTCAACAGTTATCAACGTTTTGCCAATCTTTACTATTGCATTCTACTAATTTTTTCTGGAGTATTTTAAGAAAACTTCAGGGCATCAAGTCATTTTGCTTATAAGAAGTCTGCAGTTAGAGGGAGCAGCATGGTGTAATGACCTTCCTAGGCCATGTTAGAGAGCCTCTTTACTTTGAAGGCAAACTTTTGAAGACTAGGAGGAGTGGCATGATCAGATTTGCATCAGTAAGTTGCCGATGGCTGCTCTGCAGATAATGATGGCTGTTGAAGAGAGACAGCAGGGAGGCTAGGTGACTGCAGTGATAAAGGTGATGAGGAGATAGGAACTTTATCAAATAGGGAGTGGTGGGGAGACTCTATAGTCTCAGCTTTGCAACTCCAAAAACTCTACCTTAGCTCTGTGCCAAAAGACTATGGGATACTGAAGGAACAATGGTGTAGTGAAATGAAAATAGTACTAGGGGGCAGAAGATATGGACATTAGTTCTGCCTTCACCACTTTCTAATGGTGCACTCGTGGGCATGCCACTTTACGTTGCTGAGTCTGTGTCCTCATCTATGAAATGGGACCATCCTAGCTACATTCTAATTTAGGGTTCTTGGGAGCCAAGGCACATGAAAGCATTTTGTAAACTGTAGAGAACTTTACAATCAGGCATCATATTTTAGATTCTCAGAGCCAGTCTAGGACCCCAAGTAGTATTAATGTGGACCAGATAGAAGGCTGGGGCTCCTGTGGACTCTAGAATAGACTTAATTTCTTTTGTACGGACTTTGACTGCGTTAGCAAATCTAATCCCAGAATATCATTATAGGCCACATGTTTCTCTTCCCACTTTTGCAACCACATCAGTTTCTGATTAGAGTTACAATTTGAGTGGGGAAGCAAGACTGCTGTCAGCAGATGGGGGAGGGGATCAAGAGGCAGGACGCCTATGGTAATGCTTGTTCTGGTAGGGATTCTGAATGAATATAAAAGGTAAGCAGAAACCCAGTAAGTACTCCCTGAACTTGGCCCGTGTTATCTCTGTGAACACACAACCTCCTCCATCTTTTGCCTCCAAAGGAGAGCAGGCTTCCTGTAAAGATTTTGCAAGGAAAGTTGCAGACCAAGAGAAAACAAAGAATAAACCAACTCATGGTCATTTCTGCCTCCTGTAGTACCTCTAATTCAAGGTTTTCTGTGAGGATTAATCACCTCTGAGCGCTAAAAAGGTGATTGTTCCATTTATTAAGTTCCTACTATGTGTCTTGGAAGAAGTATAGCGAGAATACTCCTTAGAAGCGAGAATGGCAAGACTGTCTTGCTTACTTTGGACACATTATCAGGATGGACCCATCTCTGGAGAAGGACATCATGCTTGGTAGAGGGTGAGTGAAAAAAAAAAAAAAAAAAAAAGACCCTCAACTAGATAGGTTGACACAGTGGCTGCAACAATGTTCTCAAACATACCTACTATTGCGGTGATGGCACAGGACTGGGCAGCATTTCACCTGTGTATAACATGTGCCATTTTGTTGTTGTTAATTGCAGTTGAGTTGATTCCAACTCATGGTGACCCTATATGGGCAGAGCAAAGCTGCTCCACAGGGTTTCCAAGGCTGTGACCTTTTGGAAGCACATTGTCAGGCCTGTCTTCCAAGCTGCCTTTGCGTAGGTTTGAACAGCCAACCTTTAGGCTAGTAGTCGAGTATTTAACGACTTGCACATCCTGCGGACCTAGTACTATGTGCCTGTGCCATACATGCCTTCTTTTCAAAACCGCATTAAATGCTGGTATTATTGTCTCCATTTTATGGAGAAGGAAACTGAAGTCCAAAAAGGCAATGTAGCTACCTAGCTACTGTGCAAAGGATCAAAGGCTTCTCATGTCTTAACTCATTCAGTTCTCAAACATTACTGTGAGGTAAATACTATGATTCTTTCCATTGTATTACTCTTCGGCCAAACATCCCTGTTTCCCTTTCTGCAGTGCCTCTTCTTATGAAAAGATAATACTGCTTATACGTTGAAGGCATCTTGGCTATGCAGAAGGTCAGTAGAAGTGATAGGCGTCACTGTTGAGAAGAAGCTTTAAGAATCTGGATCTGGTTTATCATATCTCTTTTTTTTTTTTCCTTTACCATTAGAACAGCAAAGTTCCAGACTGACACTGTTCAGTCACCCTCAGTCTCAAAGTAAAGACAACGCAGGGGAGAGTCATAGCCATATGTGGACACATAGCATAAGAAATCTTGAGATTCTGGAGTCATTTGTTACACAGTATAACTTAGACTAAATAGAATACTATTTGAAGAAACTGAAGTTAAGAGAAGTTGAGTAGGAACCCAGTAATGAGGTGGTGCAGCTGAAAGTTGAAGTCAGTTCTGTCTTACTCCAAAGTATGTAATCATGACCTTTGTATTATTCTTCCTCTCTGGTTCTGGTTCCATGAGATTTTCCTTTATTTTACAGTGAGCCCCTTAAAAACAACAGCAACAATAATGATAGCTAGTTTGAATAGATTTGTTTTTCTTGCCACAAAATAATTGCAGAGGCAAAAAAATGTGCACTCAATGTGATAGCTATTTTCAGCTCTAAAGTCTTTGCACTCCCTGGGAAGCCTGTGAAATTTTGGAAAAATACTTTTAAACCATTGAGGGAAGAGACCACATGTCTGCAGTACCAGCTTAAGGACCTAGTAAAGAGCTAAACTGGATTGTTGCTAGATTGTGGATGTAAATTAGCCAATGATAGTTTTAACCCATGCACCCTAGTGAGAAATAGTATTTGGTAACTCAGATGGGTTGAGAGTAAAGCTGGGTAAGAAAAGCTGGTGTCCAGTTTCTGCCGGATATAATGGGGGCCCAGGAAGTTTTATTGCTGCTGTGCTCTTAAATTATTATCATCCATATTGTACGTGAGCTAAAATTTTGTCCCTATGTCACACTCTGGAAGCAGACTCCGAGAGTCCCTGGTTTATATCTTGATCATCTCACCATTCTGATTTTTATTTCTTTTCTCCTCATCCCCTACCGAAAGCAAAGGTAAGAGGCTGCTTTGAGAAAAGAAATCATGCAGAGCAGCTCTGGGAGGAAATGATGAAGTGACTGGACAAAAGCTGCTGCATTTTCTCTGTCTTCCCTGTCTTCTCTGGGCAGCCCCTGGACCCACCTGCCAACCATGTTGTATAACCACCATCATTAAGTCTCTCTCAGACAAGAAACGGCAGCTGGGGTGGGTGAGGAAGGTCTTATATAAGGAAGGAAAGTGGGTTAGGACAATGCTTTTTAGTTTTAATGAACATGCAATTCATCTGGGAATTTTGTTAAAATGCAAATACTGATCTAGTAGGTCTGGAGTAGGACCTGAGTCTATTTCAAACTAGGCCAGATGACACTCATACTGCTGGTCCTTGGACCTCTTTTTGAGTAGCAAGGATCTAGGTTATGCTGGTCAGTTCGCCATGGTGATAGTGGAAAAGTAAACTAGTGCAATGTAGCATTAGGAATGCATAAGCAGGACTGGGACTAGAATACAACAAGAGAAGCACTTAGGGAGCATGATTTAAGGAGGCAAAGTCGAACAAGTGCTAACACTGTACTTGGAGTTTCCTAAGAGTACGTGCCTCCTACTTTGGTCTTCTATTATTTGTTTTTACGTTGATTCTAACAACTTAATTTGAAAGTGAGTTAATACAGAGTCAAAGAGTGTGCTCAGATTTTACCTTCTTCACGTTAGTTCTAATGTCATTGACCACCATCAGGCTATCCCAAAGAGAATGTTCTTAATACCAGAACAAATGTAGACTCTTTATTCTAATCCAAAAATAAATTGCTTCATATTTGGAACATACTGTTATTTTTGGTTTGTGTGTTTATGTCCAGCAGTTTCTGATTATCTTTGTTTTTGCATCCATCCCTTTTTCACATATTCAAGTTTTTCCAAGCTTGCCATTATATCAGAGTATCCCGCAAATCACTTCCACCTTTAACTTCCCTCAGAAAATTTCTTCCTACAATTTTCTGTGCTATTTTTCCAAACTGAATATTGCTATAACATGATGTTGGATGAATTTTTTGGTTCCCTTTTGTCTCTAATTGCATCTAAACCCAAAAGCTGAAGATAAAATGCTCCTAGTCACCCCTATTCTAAAGAGAGAACTAAGCATCACCAACTTTAGTTCCAGCCCCTCCCCTGACCCTAAGGTCTTGCCCAGAAGTGACAACCAACTCTCTACCCTAGCTACTAGCATCACTTTTTTTCCATTTGCCAGTCTACCTAACAGGAAGACTAGGTCAGACAAAGGGAGCGGGGGTCATTAGAGTCACCCGAGTCATTGCTGTTCTTCTGAGAAACTTAATTTCCTTGATAACTGGTGCTCCCTTCTTTTCCCATGAGGCAAGGAAAAGGAAATTCTCAACATAACCCAATTCAAGTGAAGGAGTGCCAAGAAAAGAACTCACAAAGATTTGGAATGCCTACAAGAAGGGGAGACTGACACATTCCTTCCCTTATAGATGAAGGAGTCACAGGACCTGCAGGACCCCTTGGTGGTGGGCGATTTTGAGAAAGCTTCACATCTGTAATCTGTTGGGCAGGTTAATTCCTTCTTCATCTAAAGTCTCCTCCATGCACACGCCAGGATGTGGTTTCTCACTCTGCTTCGTTAGTCAATAGTCCCATCTGATTCTGAAAAATGTTTACATTCTCTTGCCTGTGATGGCCCCCTCCTGTTTTCCTTTCTTTCTTTTTTTTTTTTGTAGGTTAAAGTTTTCTGCTTTTAAGCATCCCTTTACATCTATTATAATAGGAATCTCAGGAGGCAGGAATATTGATGCATGTTCTCTCAGTCCTCTATTTTGAAATGCCAAGTCTCCTCTATAGCATTAGCTTCTGCTTCCATTAGTTGAAGTTTACTTATATTGCACGTGGTTGTTTTGTATTGTTTACAAAAAAGCCTGAACGATCAGAGGGAAAACTCTGAGTTTAGAAATTTTACCAGCCTGGATTAAATTCTGGCTCTGTAATTTACTAGTTACATGATCGTGGGCAAATTTTATGTTTTCCTCTCCTAGATATGTGAATACTAACAATAAGAACAAAAATAGCAACAGTAATGACAAAGTCAGCATCAACAATACAAACATGTACTTCACTTGGTTGTTGTCAAGAATAGATATAGAATATTTAAACACCTAATTCATGAATTTGATGAACACATATTAAGCAATCACTATGTGTCTGGTGCTCTGATGGGCAGTGAAGATTCTACAAAGAATAAGAGAGATATTGTCTGTGCCCTCATAGAACTTAAGGTCTAGTGCAGGGGTTGGCAGACTACTGCATGACCTGTGCCCCAAATCTTACTTACCTTTGGCCTGTTTTTGCACAGGCATGAGCTAAGAATTGTTTGGTATTTTTAAAGAGTTGTAAAAAATATATATATGAAACAGAGACTCATATCATGTCCTGCAAAGCCCAAAATATTTACTATCTGGCTTGTTACAGAAAAGTTTGCTCACCCCTGGTCTAATGGAGCACGTGAGAAACATTCAATAAATGCTTTTTTCACGCCCATTCTCTCTTAGTCTGACATTCCTTACAAGGGTTTCTGATTAATCTCTGTATCCTTTCAATTTCCCCATAGACTTATCATTGCCCTTGTGTTAAAAATCCACATTTTAGGATGGTTACAACTCCTGCACCGGTGTCCCTGGCAGTCTCCAGCTTCCTCTAATTTTATTCTCCCCCCATTTTACACTCCTGCAGCATTAGGTTTCTTTCAGCAAATATTGTGCAAATTACTCAGTCCAGGGTGTCCTTACTTCCACCCCTTCCCCTAGTTTACTCTCTATTTATCTTTCAGAGTTCATTTCTAAAGTCACTTCTTTTGGAAAATTTCTTTGACCTCGCCTTACTAGATTAGTACCCATCCCTTTATCTGCTCTCAGCCTCCTGATACAATAAGTTTATATTCTCTTTTGAAGTCATTTTATTATTGTCACTTCTACAAGTGAGTTCTATAAGGGCAGGGGCTGCATCTCTTTTGTTAATTATTTTATCTCCAGCATCTAGCATTCTCGCCTGCTGCTCAATGAATATCAGGTGAATAAATGGAAGAAAGAAAGAATGATTCAGGGTCAAGCCTATTGAAATCAAATGGGTCAGAAAGCTTCTAGGTAACTTGCAACATGAGAGCACCTTCCTTTTCCTGGAAAATAAACCCTCAAATGGAATTTCTGTGGCTCCTCGTAAATAGTCCCTTCATTCTTCCTGTATAATTAATGGAGGCCTAGCGAGCTGTTTGTGCTGATACATCATCTGCATCACACAGCAAATGCATTTGTTACAGAGCTATCTGGGCTACAGCTAATGAAACATTTGCAAATGTCCTGATTTACAAAGAGAAAATTGGTTCACCTGAATGACAAGGTTTGTGTGCAAGGGAAATGTTCTTCTTTGCAGTTTTCTAGCTGTATTCTGGGAAGCTTCAAAATCCTGAGGGAACACACGTCAGCAGCCATGTCTAAAAGAGAAAGACTAGAGGTCACCTTGGAGGAGGACTAAAAGTTCTAAGAGCAGCATTCCCTCATTAGGGTCTTATATGAGCTCCAGGATACCTGTGAACCCTCTAAAACTGTACATAGGATGCTCACTTACACACGTACACTGTTCTTGAAAGTACCAAGATGTATCAGCTTCTCATTGGAGTTTGAGAACCAGTGATCTAAGGAAATCCAGGGCTTCCCTTTCTATGAATTTATTTAAAAAAAAGAACAAGGAAAAGAATGAGTAGAGGTAAATATGAGTCCTTTGAAGGGATCCTTCGTATTTCTAGTCACAACCTTCCCTCACCAACTGTGCAAACAAGGAGATTGAGATCAGGTTGGAGAAGTGAATTTCCTAGAGCTTTACAGCAAGTGAAACACAAACCCAGGGTTCAAATTCTGCCAGGTCAATGTTCTTTCCACTAGAACCAGCTGTCCACTGATGTGATTTTCATTTATTACTTGCTTCATTTATTTTCACATTCACACACCCAATTTCCTTCCCGCTCACTTATTCTTTCTCACTGGCCCACAGTATCATTTTCCCAACATGATTTTTAAAAATTATTGATCATTTGTAACCAGATCATTTCTAAGAATAATTCTGACTTCAATAAATGATTCTTCAACAAGACTGATAAATTAGAAAATGAAATACAATAGGAGAATACATTTATCATTTTCCTTCTTAATGCATCTCTCAAGTGATAGCAACATAATAAAAATCGTATAAATCCACAAGGACCAAGAGGATGGAAGAAGAAAGGGCAACACATGAGAGACTTCAAGTTTTAGAATTTGAAGATGGAGAATTCAGCAATGGGAGGAACCTACAAAATAAGTGCCTGAAAAGGGAGACACTGATGAGAAATAAGCTTTCAAATCTATTTTATATGTCTAGAAGAACAGGCAGTAAAGGATCAACTGACATTTAGGAAAGATTCCAAAATGAGAGAGAAAATCTTTAAACAAATAAATAGGAGAGGAAAAGACCTGAAGAAACCAAGATAAGTTAAACCAAACCAAAACCAAACCTGTTGCTGTCGAGTCAATTCTGACTCATAGCAACCCTACAGGTCAGAGTAGAACTGTGCCATAGGGTTTCCAAGGAGCGGCTAGTGGATTCAAACTACGATGACCTTTTGGTTAGTAGCCAAGCTCTTAACCACTGTGCCACCAGGGCTCCAACATAAGTTAAGGAATAGAATAAAATTTCGGAACAGAAAGTATTTAGTAATATAAGCTCAGCTATTGTATATATAAACAAAGAATAGAATGTTATGAAAAAATAACAAAAAGAAAACTCAGAAATTATATATACATATACATATATATGTATACACACACACACACACACACACACACACATACGGAGCCCTGGTGGTGCAGTGGTTAAGAGCTTCGGCTACTAGCCAAAAGGGATGGCTGTTGGAATCCACCAGCCCCTCCTTGGAAATCCTATGGGGCAGTTCCGTCTGTCCTATAGGGTCATTGTCATTATGAGTTGGAATCAATGGCGGCAAGTTTTTTTTCCTTAATATATATATACTGTCTTAATCATCTAGTGCTGCTATAACAGAAATACCACAAGTGGATAGCTTCAACAAAAAGAAATGTATTCTCTCACAGTCTAGTATGCTAGAAGTCCGACTTTTCAGGGTGACAGCTCCAGGGGAAGGCTTTCTCTGTTGGCTCTGGAGGAAGGTTCTTGTCATCAATCTTCCCCTGGACTAGGAGCTTCTCCGCGCAGAAACCTCGGGTCCAAAGGACATGCTCTGTTCCCAGCACTGCTTTTTTTGGTGCTATGAGGTCCCCGATTCTCTGCTTGCTTCCCTTTCCTTTTATCTCTTGTAAGAAAAAAGGTGGTACAGGCCACACCCCAAGGAAACTCACTGTATATTGGATCAGGGATGTGACCTGAGCAAGGGTGTTACATCCCACCCTAATCCTCTTTAACCACAGGCAGAGATTATGATTTATAACACACAGGAAAATCACAAAATGGAGGATGGCCACACAATACTGGGAATCATGGCCTAACCAAGTTGACACATATTTTGTGGGGACACAATGCAATCCATGATATATACACACACACACAACATGAAATAACAAATTCAATAAAATAAATTATACAAATTAAATAAAATTGAGGAAATATTCAGAAAAGTAGAAAATATACAAAGATAAAAAGTGTGGGCCAATTATCCATATATTGTGTCAGTTCCAAATGCACCCTTCATTGCCTGCTCTGTGACAATAGAGATATTATAAATATTTCTCCTGTGCCAGTTGACAGGCTGTTACACTTTGTGTAACAAACTTGATTCCAACTCGTAATGGCCCTATAGGACAGAGTACAACTGCCCGGTAGGTCTTCCAAGGAGTGGCTGGTGGATTCCAACAGCCAACCCTTTTGGCTAGCAGCTGAAGCTCTTAAGCACTGCACAACCAGGGCTCTGTGGAAACTGGAGAATGAAGGGATTTTTCTTCCGGGTTCCAGTGTGTTTTTCCCCCCAGGCTCTGGTCACGCATAAGGCTTCTGCAACACGCAGCTCTTGTAGAGTAGCCAGCAGGGCCCGGTGGTCAGCAGCACAAGGCACATTTCGCATCATCATCTTGTGTGATTTTGAGATGACTTCTTAAGCCCTATGAAGGGCTCCCCCCTGGCACCACCCCAGAGTGCAGACTGCATTGAGTCCTGGTGGCAAAGCACCTCAGAGACTTCTCTGCCATCCAGGAGCCACCGCCATGTTCCCCAAATAAGACTGGGATATCACCCTGGGAGTGGTAGAGGGGTTCTTCCTTAGGTGCTTTATCTTAGCCCTGTGTAGCTGCTATTCACATATTCCTTAGATATCTCTTTACCTTTTATTAGCCAACTCCCCATTACTACCATGCCCTGTTGTAATTATTAATTATGTACATTAAACTTTCCCTGTTATAATTATTGTGTGGTTTCTGTCTCCTGATTGGACTTAACAGATATGTGAGAAATGAAATAAAAGAGCGTTAGAGAATTGATTTAGGAAGAACACATACAAATAATAATTCTATAAAGAAAATACAAAAAAAGGAAATTTTTTGACCTGAAAGATAAAAATGTCTCCAGATTGAAAGTTCCAATAAGTAGCAAGATTTTAAAAAGTTGGCTAAAAAATACCCTATTAAGTGACATCATCACAAATTTTCATAACCTGACCTTAACTAAAGGTATATAGAAGATTCTAAATGAATCCAGTTTGGATTGGGGAAGATTATCTATAAAAATGTAAAAAGAATCAGAATTCATCAATCCTCTCAAAAATAATGCAGAACCTTAGGAGACAAGAAGTAATGTTTTCAAATTCTTGAGGGAAAGTGTCTCCATCCAGCTGAATTATAAATACACACTGAGTGTGAAAGAATGATAGCTTTAGACAAGCAAAGATTTATAAATACTAGTTCCCATATCTGTTCATAGTAAGTTACTGGAGAATATGCTACAATAAGATTTAGAGACTAAACCTTAAAGATGGGAGCCATGAGATGTGTGAAATTGGCTAGCCAAGCTCAGAGGAAACTAAGTCCCACAATTATGGAGGACGGAAGTTCTAGAAGGACCATTTTATACCAGGTTTAGGGAAATCTATTCAGAATGGACAAGAGGATAAGATGCCTCTAACTCATGGTTTTCAGAACGCAAACAAATAAACAAAATAAACTGCAAGTTATTTGAAATGATACGTGAAAAAATAATTGCAGTGTGTTTGGTGGACATGATGGGGTACTAAAAATGGTGTTAAGTCTACAGAAGGTTATGAAAATAAGGAAAGACTATTATTAACCCTAGTAAAAATGCACTCCAAAAATGTTCAAGAAAGGAAAAGTGATTTCCATGTTTACGTATGTAAATATAAACACAGATATTTTATTTAAATTAAAATTGTATTATAATTATGTTTGCTTTATGGAAAGAGATTAATGTAGAGAAAATAAATATTGTCTCAAGCTGATAAACCAAACAATATTACCAGGAACATAATCATTAGAAATATGGTGCTGAATACTATAAAATAATGCTAAAATTGATTTTAAGAAATGTGATTCCTTTTGCGCAGTAAGATTAGAGATGAGTATCCTACTGCTATTTTCACATTATAAGTCTTTCTGCTTTTTCAAACCATGGGCATGCAAATGTTTTGATTGACTTGTTAAACAAAAAGTAAAAATAAATACATAAACTCACGTTGGGGAGATAAACCATTTAATGAATGGAAGAAAACAGCACAGTGCTTGGCCGAAGTTAGCATTCAATGAGTGGTGGTTATGGTGTAGTAGTTGTTAAAGAAATAGATGAGGGAAAAAAAAAAAAAAAGCTATTGGGATCTAGCATTAAAGCTGGACTTTATTAACTTAAAGGAAAATGGTTTATAACAGGTAAAACACATCTCAACCCAAGTAAGCATATCCATTTTTAAGACAGCACACATTTTTTCTGACATTAAATTTTAGGTAAAGGTTATCAGGCAGGTAGTTCACTTTAAACAGCTTAAACAAGGCTTTGGTCAGAAAAAAATAAATAAATCAATTTTTCCAGGAGTATTTCTTAAACGCCTGCCTTACAACTAACAAACCAGCACACCATCCAACCAACCAACAAATTCAACCAACCAACAAACAACTCCCATACAACAGTAACAACAATAACACAGATAATGGCCTTAAAATCTTCATAAATATATCAATATGCATATGAAATAACATGCATATGAAATAGTGGATAAATATATACATATTTTAAAAAACTATAAACCCTGAATCAATTTGTGTGGTTGGACTCTAAAAATTGTGACAGTCTAATTGATAAAAGATTCAAAGACAGAATATTTGGAAGAATGGATCAATCACAAGGTTTCAACAGCTCCGTTCCAGAATTCGGGTTAGTTAAAGCACTTTGACATCATTTGTAGACAAGTAATCGGCCTCTATTCATGAGAAGTCAGGCACAGGATGATCAGATGCCTGAAGGATGCCCAGTAATTCAGAGATTGGTTGCCCAGGAAAAAATGACTCACCAAGCCTTTAAAGTATATTGCTGCAACCAATCACACTCTTACATTTCAGAGCTAGCATCATGCCTAAAGTCAAACTGATGGATTGTGATCAAGTTGCATGAGCAAGTTTTGATTTAAGGCGGACAAGCTACATTTTGGCAACGAAAGAAAGTTCCATTACTAGATGGTATTTGCATAAGAACCTATCCAGGGGATTCCTATCAACACCCCTAAACATTTCTTAATAAAGTTCTCTGAGAGTGATATAGTACAGATACACACACAGGCACACACACACACATACATATACACACTCTGTCTGTCTCTCTCCCTATCTCTCTATCGTTGTTGTTAGCTGCCTTCAAGTAGGTTCCGACTCATAGTGACCCTACTTACAATAGAATGAAATGCAGCCTGGTCCTGCACCACCCTCACAATCATTGCTATGTGGAACCCACTGTTGCAGCCACTGTGTCAATCCATCTTGTCGAGGGTATTCCTGTTTTTCGCTGACCCTCTACTTTACCAAACATGATGTCCTTCTTGGGACTGGTCCCTTCAGGTAACATGTCCACAGTAAGTGAGATGAAGTCTCAACATCCTAGCTTCTAAGGAGCATTCTGGGTGTACTTTTTCCAAGACAAAGAGTTGTTCGTTCTTCTGGCTGAACATGGTATGTTCAGCATTCTTTGCCAACACCATAATTCAAAGGCATCAATTTTTCTTTGGCTTTCCTTAGTCATTGTCCAGCTTTCATACGTATATGAGGTAATTGAAAATACCACGGCTTGGGGTAGGCACGCCTTAGTCCTTAAAGTGGTATCTCTGCTTTTTAACACTTTAAAAAGCTTTTTTTGCAGCAGATTTGCCCAATGCTATACATTGTTTGCATAAGAACCTATCCAGGGTGTTCCTATCAATGCCCCTAAATATTTCTTAATAAAATTCTCTGAGAGTGATATAGTATAGACACACACACATGCACAAACATTTCTTCACTACGAGGCCCATGAACATTGATTGTGGATCCAAGTAAAATGAAATCCTTGACAGCTTCAATATTTTCCCCACTTATCATAATGTTGCTTGTCAGTCCAGTTGTGAGGACTTCTGTTTTCTTTATGTTGCCATGTAATTCATACTGAAGGCTATAGTCTTTGATCTTCATCAGTAAGTGCTTTAAGTCCTCTTCACTTTCTATATATGTATATAGGAAGGCATATGTGAATACATAACGTATGCATATATAGGTGTATATGTAGGCATATGTATATACATGTTTGTGTGTGCTTCATATATATCCATATAGCTATATATATAAAATAAAGCACATGGGGGAACAGTTATGGAGACGTCCTAGAATACCTAAACAACTATTGGGATTGATTTACTGGGTTAAAGGGCTTAAAACCATAGTCTCATGGGACAATTTAGTCAATCGGTGTAACAGTTTATAAAGTTAATGTTCTACATCCTAGTTTGGCGAATAGCGTTTGGGGTCTTAAAAGCTTGCGAACAGTCATCTAAGTTCAACTATTGGTGTCTACTCATCTGGATCAAAAGAGAATGAAGGAAACCAAAGACTTAAACTAGTCCACATGACTAATAGCCTGCATGAACCACAGCCTCTTCTAACCTGAGATCAGAATAACTAGATAGTACCCGGCTACCAGTACTGACAATTCTGACCAGGGACACAATAGAAGGTCCTTGATAGAATGGGAGAAAAATGTAGAATAAAATTCAAATTCCTAAAAAACTAGACCTACTGGTCCGATAGAGACTAGAGGAATCTCCAAGATTATTGCCCTGAGATACCCTTTGAACTTGGAACTGAAGCTATTTCTGGAGGTCACCTTTCAGTCAAATAATAAATTGGCTTACAACACCTGTGAGTAATGTGCTCCCTTAAACAATCAACTATATGAGACCAAATGTTCCACATTTACCAAAAAGCAAAGATGAGAAGGCAAGGAGGGGAAGGGAAGCTAGATCAATGGAAACAGAACAAACAGAATGGAAATAATGAGAATGCTGACACATTGTGAAAATTGTAATCAATGTCATGGAACTATCTGTATAAAAATTGTTAAATGGAACCCTAATTTGCTGTGTCAACTTTCACTTAAAACACAATAATATATAAACAAACCAACTACAGAGGACTTTGCTGTCCCAGTTCTCCTATGTATATAAGAATCAACGCCTGCCTGCCTACATTCCCAGATTCTCCCAGGCTGAAGGGTGCTACTTGGAAGCATGTTTGCTAGTTTATCAAATATTCACTCATCAATCATTTTGAGCAAAGTCCTATGCTAAGTTCTTCAGTTGAGTCAGAAGAATGGATTCAAAACTACTTCTTGGTTTCCTAAATGGTAAATGGGAAGCTTTGCCCTCAAGAAGCTTACGGCTGATCTGTCAAATCATGGCATTGCTGAAAGGGATAACCCTGGAAACTATATGACAAGTTCCCACATAACTGACCCACCGGATACATGGCATTGAGGCTCAGAGATAAGAGAAATTAAGTCCAACTGAATCAGGGGAAAGTCAGATGACCAAGAGGGAAAGCAAGGTTCTGGATAAAGGGAGACAGAGGGAATAATTATATGTTGTGGGCCTACTGTGTGCTAGACAGTGTGCTTGATCTCTTATAACTACTATTTTACTAGATCTCCCTGCAGCTCTGGGAGGTAGGCGTTTCTATCTCCACTTGACAATATAACAAACCAAGGGTCAGGGAGATTAAGCAAATCAGAGAGAGAATGCAAAAATATGAGGGTTATAACCATGTATTGATGTTTTCAATGCCCGTGTGCTTTCTCTGATGGTATAATGAATCATATATATATGACATCATTGGTGTATCTGTGAAAAGATGATCAATTAGGTGCTAGAATCGATAGGTACTTTATAGAGACATTGATACAGATAATTATAAAAATGTTAATAGGTAATAGGAATCAATCATAGGTGATAGATTATAAAGATGAATGAGAAATGAAGATACATAAATATATAATCAAGTTAGATTGATAGCTATGTTCATATATATTCATACAGGGGCACTATCAACCCTGGTTTGTGAAAAGTCTATTTGGCCAGATATAATGTGCTATAGTGCAAAGATAATCAGGCAGTTATGGGGAAGCCACGATCTGCTCCTACATCTTCCACGGCCTCTGTGGCCTGTGTCCTTGTCTTTTCTCATCCTCAGTTTCATCATCTGTAAAACGAGAATAATAAACCGAGCCAGGCCTATTCTCACAGAGTAGCTCTGCGAGTCCTACAATGTAATTGTTGGGGAAGCACCTTAGAAACGGTAACATGCTCAGTTGCCCCCTGGGGTTCAATCTGGGTAGTTTTGCAACTTCTTTTGAGAAGAAAGTCGGCCCCATCTAAGGTGAGGAAATGGATTAGTTTTGAGAGGATGCACGTCCTTGGCTGCCGCCTGCCCGTCACTTGATACGTGTTTTATCAGCTTCCACATCGCATTTACCTTGCAGCTCAGCTCAGATCATCAAAAGCCACTTTGGTGTCCTCCATGTCAGCAAATGGTTGTTTGTCTGTTATATCTGTTGCACCATCTCCAAAGCTGAGCTTGGTAACAACCCCTTTTTTGATGCCAGATGATCTGAAAGAAGGATGAAAAGTCAGACAATGTTTTCTCACTTAAGATCGATATGCCTTTAACCTTCCTTCTCTGTATCCTTAGGGAAACATCTCTTCTCACCTCACTGGTAGCTTCTGTCCTATCACCCTCCCATCTTTCTCTCATTTTCCCCTCCCTCTACTCCGAACCTTCACTACTGCCTGGTTAGAATTCAGTATATCTTCCACTTGGAGCTCTTGGATTAATAGCCATCATTAATAGGTGCTGCCGGGTGGCCTTTCCTATATACAGAGCTCCCCATTGCAATGGACCAAAGAAACCAAGGAGTTACTCTCTTGGAGTCATGGCACCCAGGTTTGACTCTTGCTCTGTCATTGCTAGCAGCATGACCTTAGAGAAGTGACTTCACCTGTCTGAGTCTTGGTTTCCTTATTACAAACTGAGGACGAGAGTACCTGTCCCATTCATCCATGTAAGCGTGGAGCATTTACAGTGGAAATTTCCTAGATATTAAATCCTAAATTTGAAAATATTAGGCGCAAGCAGTTTATGCTATTTTTTTATTTAAAAAAATGCACAGAGTACTTTTTAAAAGTTAGTTATTGTCATAACAATTTAATCTTAATGATAGCCTTATAAGGTATGTATTACCACTATTCTCATACTACAGAGGATGTATCTGAGGCAGAAAGGTAAGAAAATTTGCCCAAAATCACACATTTAGTAAGTGGTGGCATTAGGATTTGAACTCAAGCACTTGGGTTCCAGAAACAGTTATTTTAACCACTATGCTATGCTGTCTAAAGCAACTGACAATCCATTACTGGGGCAGTAGATGGGTATACTCTTTTGGAAGTAAACAATGAAGTACTTATTTAATACTTGACAGTAACATACTAGCATAGACTAGGTAATGCTACGGTAATCAAAGAGCACTATCAGAAGTTAGTTGGTACCCTAAAGAATGAAGAGAGGCCATGCCTTCTTTCTTGTATCAGTCAGTGTTCAGCCAATAATAAAACAGAAGCCATTCTGTGTATTCTATGTAAGAAGGACATAATATGAAAATTAAAGTGTTACCCAACCACTGGAAGCTGAGGGAGCAAAGGTCAGGAAGATGCCACAGAAGACCTTGGACTGAAACGCAAAAGTGAATGGTTCTCAAGTATCATCCAGAACACTACTGCAATTCTTAAAGATCTTTGGGAAGTTCCCACCAGCTGTCTGAGTCTGCAGTAGGGATAGCACGAGGTTCTTAAGAGCTTGTTGGGAAGCCTCTGTAAATCTCATGTCTTCCCAACAGATCTGTCTGCAACTACCCCAGATAGTAGTAGACTCCCTTTCCCACTGACTTTCAAATCTAATGCCTGTTACTGACAGCCTCTAACCTAGAACCATATGGGGCTTCTGGGAAATACAGTCTGATTTCTCCTACACAGTGCAAAGGGGACCTTAGAAGGGTTAGTAGGTGATGTGAGTTGAAGACAGTCACAGAGCATAACCCTTTTATTTCCACTACCCCAAATATGGTATAAATATAATTAAAGTTTATTCATGATTATAATCCTCTATTACAGAATACTTTACCTTGAGGTTTATGGACTGTTTGGTTTTTAGTGGAATCTGGATAGATTCTAATATATCCCTCCATCAGTGGAAATATGTGCTTATCTGTGTGTGTGTGTTTCTAGAAGAATTCATCACTCTCATCATCTTATTGAAGAGTTCTAGGATTCCTCAGATAGGTTAAGCTCTACCATGCTGCTATGTCTGCCAGATTCTGCGCTCCTTGAACGCAAAGCACATTGTCTTTTTTATGTACTCCAGAGCTTAGTACTGTGCCTGGCAGAGAGTCAGTGCTAAGTAAATGTAAAATAAGTGATTAAGATAATAAACACATATAATCTTTTTGCACTTAGAGTGGAGAATATCCAGTGTCATTGAAATTTAAAAATTCAGCTACTCATAGTAACATATTCAACCCTTTCCAATGTGTTCTAGCCAAATCTATCTCAGTACCAGGTACTCAAAGAGATTAGACAATTGTGCAGATAACATAGGTAACACCCTCATTCTCAGTAAGGATAATACAAAAGACAAGAGCCAGAAGGAGGAAGGAGAGCAAACCAGGGGAAGAGACTCTGCTCATAGGTCAGTTCAACAAGCCAGTGAGAGCTACGTGCCCCATCACTATCCTTACCCCTCCGTCATGTTCATGGATGCCTCTGCTTCTTCAGTACCTGGGCAGTCCTGAAAGCAGCTGCTGACTCATACTGATCTCACTCTGTGCTTTGAGAGCCCTCTTAGCATCACTAGAAGTTAGAATATATGGTTCAAGTCCTAAAACTGTCCTTTCTATTTCTGTGAGCTTTGGAAAGTCACTTAACATATCTGAATTTTAGTTTTCCAGTCTCTAAAATGGGTGTAATGACGTATATTCTAGCAAACAAGCAGATGGGTGCAAAATCATTCTATATACTATTATATGCCCATATAATTTAGGCTATTAATAATAATCTTTATTACACTCACCCTAGGATCCTCATAGTTGTCAGGGCCTGGAAATTTTACTCTTGGCTTAAATGAGTCAGTCAACAGCTAATTTTGGGTTCCCAAAATGTCAGCAGTTACTGAACAGGGAGCTAAGACTAATATCTCCTAATAAACTGTAACTCAAGCCCACACATTTTATGAGTTTAATAGCTTCTGATTAATTAGCTTCTCTTGTATTTTTCCCTTCCCATTTCCTGGGTTTATAAAATTTTCTTTGCCACCTAAGACCTAAATCCCTTAGAATCTGAACTGAACATGCTAGGTGCAATTGTAACTGCCCATAAACAAACTCAGGATTTAGTTAAGGCCCCTTGTGTCTGAGCCAAGCTTTCATCCCCATTGGGATTGTTTCTAGGAAATCCCTAGACACTCCTCCACCCTCACGCTCTCTAACTCTCGATCTTCCTGAAATGTAATTAGATTCTAGAAAAGACCATAGAGTGTGGAGAGAACCTACAATTATGCAAACAGGTGAACTGGCTTATCTTCCTTGCTCAGTCCATCCTTTTAGCTTGTAATTTCCCCTCTTCAGACCTCAGTTTCCTCATCTGTAATATGAGGGTGATAGTTCCTGACCTGCCTACCTTAGAGGCAATTAAAGCAGAAAGAAAAATTTCACCTAGGGCATTAGAAAATGCTTCTTATAGATGCCATTGTAGTTGGAATTTTAAGGATAAAAGAAAGAAGTGGAGAAGGTGGACAAGATTTTACAAGACTTTGATATTTGCTATTGAAGTTAGATCAAATGTCACCATTGGAGAAGACCAATCGAATAAATAGCATTAAATAAAGCATGAAAAGATGAAAATCTATGGCACATTCAGTCAAGGGAACACCCCGGTACAATTGGATTTTCTGGTGATGCAGGAGAGCGATGGGAGATAACACTGGAAAATTGTGATTAAGCCAAACCGTGAAGGGTCTTGAGTGCCGTGGTTGGAGTTTAGAATTTATACTATGAGTACTGGAGAACTGTTTTAAAAAGTAAATATAATTAGATCTATTCTTTAGAAAAATTACTTCAGCAGCTGTGTGAAGGCTACAATATAAACATACCCCCAAAGAATGGAATGTTCTTAAGGTACAAGTTCAACTGGTTATTCAATGGTACATGCACAAATATCTACACACACACACACACACACACACACACACACACACCCCTACCTACTTACACAGATAAACACACACACATGGCCATCACCCATAGTAATCAAGCAACAAATATTTGTTGAAAGAATGAATGAGTCAGTGTTACTAAATTTTAAATTTAACCAAGCTAATCAAGATTATTTTAATAACTTATTTAATTGTGAAATATTAGGCATATATGGAATAGAGCATAAAACATGTATGTACAGGTTAAGACATAAAACACAACCAGCATCCAGAAGCTGTCTGTGTGTCCTCCAATCACAACTTTTTCTCCACTACAGTTCTGACATTATGATAATTACCATCTTACTTTTCAATATAGTTTTACCACATTCATGCTTTAAAGTTATATAAACGAAATTCTATAGTATGCGTTGTTTTGTGTCAAGCTTCTTTAAACGTTTTTTCTCCAAGTTATTGTAAAAATTTTTCAAACATTCAAAAAATGTTGAGAGAATAGTACAACATTAATATACCTTCCAGCTAGATTCAATATTTTGTCATATTTGCTTTCTCTCTCTCTCTGTGTATATATATGTATATATATATATACATATATATACACATATACATAATTATTAAATCCTCCCTGAATTATATGAGAATAACTTGCAGACATTGTGGCACCCCTAAGTACTTCAGCATTTCTGTCTGAAAAAGTAGGATTTTCTCTTATATAACCGAAATACCATTTTGACATCTAAAAAAATTAATAGTAATTCCGTAATATTGTCTAATATTCAGTCCATATGCGAATTTTTCCATATATTGGGCAATTACCCGTTGTAATATGTCCAAAAATAAGCTAAGAGCTTACTTGCAAATGATGGGCATGGTAAGGCAGAGCATCAACTCAAATCCCTCAATCCACACACACACACGCACACAGACACACACACACACACGCACACGCACAGACACAGACACAGACACAGGCATAGGTGCAAAGATACAGTCAGCCCCTTGTCTAGGTCTGAGTCTTGATGGTTGGAAGAGCTTTGCCAGAAACTTGATGTTATGTTTTAACAAAATATTTGTGAACAAAGGGATTCTAGGTCCAAACAGAGATATTTTGTGACCCAGTTCACACAGAGTAGAGGGGAGGCCATTCTATCAGCTCTACTCAGAGGATAAGAGACTTTGGGAATATTGGGCAATAAAGCCCTTGGCCCAGGCGCTGATGGCTTTCAAGGGGCATGTCAGCCATGGCAGCTTCAGGGATAACAGACATTGACAAGCAGGAGAGAAAGGACACGAGGACTCTTCCTGGTGGCCGTGGGTGCCAGCTTGGTTTGTGGACACATATAAAGCTCTCCAAGAACTCCTAGAAACCAGTGGGATAGAGAAAAGGGCAGTCCGGGTGGGTGGGGTGAGTCACTGCGTGATTTTATGATCACATGAAGGTTCTGAGGCATTGTAATTTGTGCATAAATGTCAGTGATCCCAATTGTCCTCTCCCAGGCTGGGGAAGACTGAGACATGAGTTACACATGGGAAAAGGAATGAAGCCAAAGCCGAAACTCTTGTTCATTATTTACCCCAAAGAGACTTGCATTCCCATATCCTAAACATGACTTTTCCCATCATCTCCCCTTTCGCACTTGACAATCCAACCAAGTAAAAAGGGACCAAACCAGATGCTTTTGAGTTGACTCCAACTCATGGTGACCCCTTGTGTGTCAGGGTAGAACTGTCCTTCATAGGATTTTTAATGGCTGATTTTTCAGAAGTAAAAGACGGCCAGGCCTTTCTTCAGAGGCACCTGTGGGTAGCTAGAATCTCCAACCTTTTGGTTAGCAGCTGAGCATGTTAACCATTTGCACCACCCAGGGACTCCTAAGAGAGACTTATTAATATTCCTTTTTCTTCCCACCTCCACCACTTTGTACTAGCCTGGGAGGTAAGACTAGTTCTTTTAATTTCAGTTGTGCTTTAGGTGAAAGTTTACAGCTCAAGTTAATTTCTCATACAAAAATTTATACACATATTGTTATGTAACACTAGTTGCAATCCCTATAACGTGACAGCACACTTCCCCTTTCTACCCTGGTTTCCCCATATCCATTCATCCAGCTCCTGTCCCTTTCTGCCCTCTCATCCCACCTCCGTACAGGAGTTGTCCATTTAGTCTCATGTATCTACTTGAGCTAAGAAGCACACTCTTCCCAAGTATTATTTTATGTTTTATAGTCCCGTCTAATCTTTGTCTGAAGAGTAGGCTTCAGGAATGGTTTTAGTTCTGGGTTAACAGAGAGTTGGGGGGGGTTCAAGGGTTCCCCTAGTCTCAGTCACGCCATTAAGTCTGGTCTTTTTACGTGAATTTGAGTTCTGCGCCCCACTTTCCTCCTGCTCTGTCAAGGACTCTTTGTTGTGTTTTCTGTCAGGGAAGATTTAGTTCTTTTACCCAAAAAAAAAAAAAAAAAAAATTGTCTGTTTTGCAAGGGGGTTGGCGATTACAAGATATGAGGGAGAGACATGGGATTAGAAAGTATGTCAGCTGGTGTATGCTGTAAGTTGTTTACACTCATCTGGGGCAATAGAACAAGGACACAGTCAAGTCCTTGGCAAGGTCCTAAAAGGTAGATGTAAGAAAAGACAACTGCTTTCTATGAGAGAGTAACCCCTTTCAGGGTCAAAACCACTTTCCTGAGTTGCTGAAGCGAATCTTTATTTTTTCCTAAAACTCAACAGACAGCGTCTTCAGATTCTAATTTGATTTTGATTGATTTTTGAAACTTGAAACACTTCTAAACTAATTTTCGGTATATTACTCTTGTCAACGCTTAAAGATTTTGTCAGGAGGAATTTGCTGAACAGACACAGTAATTTTGTTTCTCATTCTGGCATTTCACCCCTAAAGAGGAAGGCTGGGGAGGGGGTGGCTCCGTTACTACAGCTGCCGCTATTAGAATGTACATTGCAATTACTTTGCTGCTATTTTGGGGGCCTTCTCAAACAGTTCATGCTGCAACCCACGGGAGCTGGAAGTTCTGAAATAAGAATCACGGAATTGCCTACTCTTGGGTCAGACCTGGGATGTAGATAAGGGACTTGAGGTCCAGAGAGGAGAGGTGATTAATCCAAGGTCATGTATTAGTTTAGTGGGCCACCTGGGACCTGGGACCGGAGAACATCTTCACATTTCTAGCCCAGTTCTCTCCCTAGTGTACGGGCAGCAAGAAACCAAGTCAGACCTGCGGTGGCCATGTTCCAAGTTGAGACTTATTAAGTAAATACACTAGTGACAACTTCAGTGGGAGAAGGGCCTGGAATTGCAGTCAATACGCCAATCAATAGACAGTAAAAGCCACTCTGGAAGCCCAGCACAATGCTGCCCCTTACAAAGTGCAGGGGCTGCGTTAACAGTGCCTCCCCTTTTGTCTCACCACGGTCAGCAGATCCGTCGGGGACTGTTGGAAATAACAGTGACATTAAGGGATAATAACCTCTGCTCACGCCAGCATTATGCCAGGAGGGCTGTCAAAGAACACTTTCTTTTTATTGCTTTTTTCCACCCAGGGTCTGTGGCATGCGGACAGATGGACCGGCTCATCTTAACAAATAAGCAACGGGGACAAACTGTGCTTCCTCAAAGCAGCGATCTCTGCTCAAGGCTGAGCCATCCAAGCAAAGACCTAAGGGTGCCTGGGTCGGCAGATGGAAAACAGAAAATTATTCAGGGGAGCAGAATAGATGAAGGGCTGGCCCATTGTGTGACCAAATAGGCTCAAGGAGTTTTGTGTGCTACAAAAGAACCTTGATTTGGTGGGGGCTGGCTAAACGTAGGAAACCCTGGTGGTGGAGAGGTTAAGTGCTACGGCTGCTAACCAAAAGTTCGGCAGTGTGAATCCAGCCGGTGCTCCTTGGAAACCCTACGGGGGCAGTTCTACTCTGTCCTATAGGGTCGCTATGAGTATGAATTGACTCGATGGCAATGGGTTTGGTTTTTGGTTTGACTAAATGTAAAGAGAAGGAGCATTCACAGCAGAGGAGAAAGCTGGACATTCTGGAGTTCTCTTTTAGATAGTTAAATCTGTTTTACAAGACACACTAGCCAATAGATGGGTACTAAAATGTCAAATTGATATGTATTTATTAGTAAGGATTTATTAATTAGGAAGTTGCCAATACATTTCTACACGTGTAATAAGCTGACTGGGGGTAAATTTGAACCTCAAAGTTTTTTGTTTTTTTATTATGGTAATAAATACATATATAACAAATAAATATATATACATAAAACATTTGCCGTTTCAATATTTTTTACATGTCGTTTCAGTAACGTTAATTACATTCATCCTGTTGTGCAACCATCACCAGTGGTGTGTGGAACGCTGAGTAAAGAGAGATTGAAAAAAGAAATGGGCCATTGATATTTTAAAGATGTGGGAAATGAGCTAAACATTGTAAGATTAAATTTAGGTAAGGTGAAGTTTCTCAAAGTATTGTTCTTGGACTATAACGTCACCTGGGAACTTGTTAGAAACGCAAATTCTTGGGTCCCAGCCCAGTACTACTGGGTCAGAAACTCGGGATGGGGCCTACCGATCTGTGTTTTAATGAGCCCCCAGGTGATGCTGATTGCCATTCAAGTTTGAGGATAATGAAGTAAGGCAGAAAGCAACACAGTAGATGTCCAGCCAGAGTTGCTTCTGCCAGCCAGTCTGCCACATTTGTGAGAGTCAGGCAACTGAGATTTACTGATTATCAAGGTTTAATAACAAAAATACAGTTCACTTCCATATCCTCACATGGCTTACAAAATATACTTTCTGTACTACATTTTGTTGTTATATCACTCACAAAAGTATTATTAGTACACATTACTTCTGTTTATAGATGAAGAAACTGGGGATCAAAGAGGTACTAGTACTTGTCCAAAATCACAAGGGTAGTAAGCAGGAGAGAAGATGGAAACCCAGGACTTCTGACTCCTAATCCAGTGCCCTCTATCTTGCTATCTTAAGTCTATGTGTTCCTTTCCTGTCCATGATAAGTATTCAGCAATCTCCTGAAGTTCCAAAATTTTCCTAGCATGTGGCTGGCATCTTTCATTCTGCCTCTGAATATTGATAGGGATTTTTGGAGGACTCTCTTAAGAAGATTCTGAGGATGCTTCTGGAATCAGTGGGAAAGAGTGCTATAATGATTTAATGGTGTCTGCTGTGAGCAGCAAATGAGAAAGTGGCAGCACATGTGTAATATATCAACAACAAGCTTTTGGCTTGGATCTCACTCCATTATTTGGCTAGGTCCTGTGGACCTATAACCTATAGACGAATACGTCTGGTGAGAAATATTAAATAGGGATGGAGATATGAAGAGAGGAAGGATTGTTCTCACATGTCCTCATATTAGCTCATTAGGTATTGGATTCTTGCTCATTCCAACCAGCTTTCACTAATTTTCAGAGAAAATATCACAAGTGTTCACATCCTGATTTGATCCCAGACAGAATCCACTGCCCTAGAAACTAATGCATCTCAAAGGCTGACATGTTCTTACTGACACATTTTTCGCATGCCAACTTCATGGAAGGATTTGTATGTGTAATGTGCCAATTCTCTTGAACAACCCTAATACTATACTCTTAGAAATGAGTGGTTTTCTCTTCTTAGCCTTCCCTTAAAAAAAAAGAAGAAGAAGAAGTACAAAATAAATAAACAAGCACACAAAAAAGATAATACACTGAACCAACCAAAAATCTCTACAACATCAAGTGCTTGCAAACATCGGATTGCTATTGTCTTTGGATGTGAGTCACTTGCAAACTCCACTCAGTTTTTAATTGCTCCCAGTTGCCACTTTGCACTGAACAAACAGACCAAACCTTTGTCCAAATCATGTGTGATAGAGCAATATTTTCATTTTCTGTGATGCCAGCAACTCACATTAGCTTTCACTCTGGCTTTTTCCTAATTCCCAGGGATTTTGCTGCAATTTTGAGAAAGGCCTCTCCCCGTGGAGGCCACTGTTTCCAAGCCATGATGGCTTCCTGGCACTGTTCTCCAATTGTCCTTCCACCCTTTGCTAATATCATATCTGCAGTCATTACTCCATTTTATTCTGATTTTAATCAGAGGACATGTGGTATCTTTTAATATTCTTCTGCACATTGAGGCTCCTGAGCACTTGTTACCAACCAATGCCTCAATATAATTTAGAAGCTGTGACTTCATGAGCAAGGCCTCCAATCTTTCGATATTAAATTTTCAAATTAATCTCTGCTGTATGCATCAGTGGTGATTATCTTGGCCTAAATTATGCATCCTTCTTAAAGTTGGAAACAACAGCCCTTCCCATCTGACAGGGAATCTATGCAAATACCGTTATCTCTAAGGGGAGGTTTGTCTTTTAACCCTCTATGGTTGTAAACAGAGATCTCTTTTATTCCAGCCTAGTTTGCTCTCACCCACACACTGCCATTACCACTCCTCATAAGAGCAAAACTGACCCTGGGAGTCCCCTTTTACAACGTTTGGGGCTTCCCCTTCCCATTGCCTCGAGGAAAACTCCAAAACCAGAAAAACAATCCAGTTGCCTTCCGGCCAATTCTGACTCATGGTGACCCCAAGTGTTGTGGAGAAAAACTGAGCTCCACAGAATTGTCAAGGCTGTAACCTTTCAGAAGCAAATCACCAGGCCTTTCTTCTGAGGCACCTCTGGGTGAGTTCCAGCTGCCAACCTTTCGGTTACTAGTCGAGTACTTAACCCTTTGTGCCACCCGGGGACTAGAAAAAATCCAAGCCCTAATTTATTCTTCAAAAAATAAAGAGTTTAAATATCAAGTGAGAGTGATATAACTATAGTGTTAGAAAAAAACGCGTGGGGTTAACTGGTAATTGTTTAGGGTCTTATTCCTCAAAGGGAGATAGTATGGTGCAGTGGGATGCACATAGTGTCCAGAGTCAGAGGAACTCAGATGGAGATCCACTATATTTATTACTTGTTCCACTTCTGGCAAATTGCTTCTCCTTTCTAACCTTCAGTTTTTATTACCACAACTAGCAGGTTGCTGTGCTAACCTATACTAGGTTCTCAAAAGACATGTTTCTCTTCCCTCTGACTTCTTCTCTCCTTAGGTAGTTACTTTTATGGTAGCCTTCAAGACGTGAAGGATTGAATGTAAATATAAACAATCAGGCAATGTAAAGACAGATTCTTGGAATTTTTGGAGTCTTATTTTTGGAGGTGGAATTGAGAGGAGCACATAACCTTCCTGGACTGGCCATAAGGAAAGAAAAATAATGAAATTAGCTACTTTATTTAATACCCCATATGTGGTTCTGTGGGCTCTTCCTGTTGGGGATGGGATCTGTTCTCTTGGCTTAATTCAGGTCCCTTGGATCCTGGCTTAAAAGTAGACTACATAATCTGATTAGAATCATTTTGTTAGCAATTGTGTCACAGTGCTCAAATGAAGCCACTGTTCCATCAAAAGTTCCAATAAATAACCTTCCAGCAAAAAAAAAAAAAAAAAGAACAAGACAATATGACAATTTTTATGGTCGACATGACTACATCAGAAACTCTACGTGAGAACACAAAAATGAAACAGCAGTGTAAGTCTGGGTTGATCATGCCCCTAGACAATTATGGTGTATCCTCAAACTCAGAGAAAAAATTGGACGAAACAAGACTGAGAACTCAGATCAAAACAATTCCCTGCCCTATGTTCAACAATACTGGGAACATGCATTCTTTCCTCCTTCTGGGTTAAACAACTCTAGGATAAGGTATACTTACACCAGTTTCTTCGCTAAAATAATGAAAATAAAAATAACTTAGCTGCATGCTCTACGAAATACTTGCTCTGGAAGACGGGACCGTGAACCAACTAAACAGCTTACTTATCATGACTAACACCTTATTCGTCAAGAATTGCTTCAACAGTTACTGATGCTGCTTATGTAGAGACAAACACCTCATAAGATTTGTTTCCTTGGTTCGAAGACCTTAGGGTCATGGTTTCATTGGTTATTTCAG
>NW_004443952.1:3527631-3555804 GCF_000243295.1 Trichechus manatus latirostris | reverse complement strand
TGACTCATGACTGTTAATAGGTAAACCAAGGAGGGGCAGCTTGCCCTTGGGAAGAACACTTAGTGTGTTTTAAACAGACTAACTGAAGACCTCCTACAGGAAATGTCCATCCTGTATTATCTTGCTAATCATTAGTTCTCTAATGAAAACTTGTCACATGTAAATTTTTCTATACCTTCTGTTTCTTCGAGACAAACTTCGTGTGCTTCTTATGGATATATGTTTCTGTGTAGATATGTTTCTAATTTAGATGATTCCTTTCCAACTGTTAGTGAATTTACGTGGGCAATCTTGTTTAAATTACTGACGAACGCATGGACAATGCACTTTGGAAACTTTAGGATTATCTTTAAGTATTCATAGTAACAATGCTAGTAAATGCCGGAAAGGTAATGTTAAATTGTTACATATTGTAAAATGAAAGTCAGAAGAAAACCCATTGGTCCAACATTCAGAGTATGGTTGGTAGCTTTAATTCCTACTTATGGTATATCTGAGTTGGAGAAATCTTTAAGAAAAATTTGTCAGTCACTATGGGAAAAATAACAGATGAGATAGAAGCACAACAGTGATCTCTTATCTCATAAGCCAAGGTGACATGAGCTAACAAAATAACCTTAGATTTTTTTTATTAGTCCAAGAAAGTGTAGTCTGTGCTGTAGACAAGAGATACATAGAATTAGACAACAAGCTACTTGATTACACACTGTCACACCCTTACAAACACCAGATTTGTTTGGTTGGTTACCATCAGGAATAAGTACATGGACTAGATCACTATTGCAAGGAATGGTAATATTCTTAGTCTACATCCTGAGTATTAGGCATAATAAAATTTATTGTCTTACACACGTAAAAGGCAAAAGAAGGCCTCAGGCTAAAATGTTGATGTACATTGAGTCTGCTCACTCTGGCAATGCTATTGATGGGAACATCGCTCTTACTTAATAACCTGGTGGAGAACCAGATGGTATCCGGTGGAAAACCAGCACCGTGAGTTTAAACAGCCTGCAATGGCTGCCATCTAGGAGCTTGACTAAGTCCAGGTATTGATCATCGATGTGTTATCTCCAATCTCCGATCAAAAGGAGGGACTGATTTAGGAAATACTATTGGAGTTATTATTCCCTCTCCTTGAGTGTACAGAATGTGACCCAGCTGAAGCTGGGCTCACAACGGCTCACAAGGATTCACAAGGACACATCAACTGGGCCCTGAGGTATAAAGATAATAGCTAAGATAATCTTGGAAAATATCTTTTAGGGAAACTTTCACATAAATCCCATCAAACAGAACACAAAAGACTTTCTACTCTTATCTTTTTCTATTAGCATTTAGTGCATAGGAATTTTTTGGACCAATGAAGATACTCCTGACTTTTGTTACTGAAACCCGTACCAATGATTGTTAAGAAAGATGATTCAAAATGTAAGATTACAATTTCTAGCCAATCAGTAAAAAAGTGATGCTTTCAATGATTGTACTCATTTTGTGACGTTGATATATACTGATGGCTCTGTAACCTTTCTTGGGACTCGGGCAGACATGGCTGTGGCAGCATGCTTGTCCGTTTTCCCATTCTTACCTATTCTATGATATTCTTTGGACTCGGGCAGACATGGCTGTGGCAGCATGCTTGTCCGTTTTCCCATTCTTGCCTATTCTGTGATATTCTTTGGACTCAGACAGACATGGCTGTGGCAGCACGCTTGTCCGTTTTCCCATTCTTGCCTATTCTGTGATATTCTTTGGATTCGGGCAGACATGGCTGTGGCAGCGTGCTTGTCTGCTTTTCCACTTTTGTTCTTTTGAATATATGCCAAATAAAAGTTTCTTTTTGCTTTTAAAAAAAAAAAGAATTGCTTCAAGATCCTTACCGCATTGTGCTCATCAATCCGAAGTTACTATGTCATAAATTCTGCCCAAACCAAACTAGTTCTCATCTTGCAAGCCCCACTTAAAATCACCTAGCCCCAGCCTTAGAACTTCTTTCAAAACACTACTAAGACTCTGTTTTCCTGCAGCAAATCTGATAAACTTAGCTATTCTTAATCAATATATTTTCTGGTGGACTTTTGGGAAATTGACAGTCTACTTCATAGTGTACATTATTACTAGACTAATTATATTTAACTTTCTTTAAATTTATTTTCCACTTGGCCTCCACCAGACTGAGTCCAGTACAGCTAGATGGTGCCCAGCTACCACCACTGACTGCTCTGACCAGGATCACAATACAGGGTCCTGGACAGAGCTGGAAAAGGATGTAGAACAGAATTCTAACTCACAAAAAAAGACCAGATTTACTGGCCTGACAGACTAGAGAAACTCCGAGAGTATGGCCGCCGGACACCCTTTTAGCTCAGTGGTGAAGCCCCTCCCGAAGTTCACCATTCAGCAGGGGACTGGACATCCTCATAAAACAAAACAGGACTAATGAGGCACAGCAGTCCAGGGACAAGGACTAGAAGGCAGGAAGGGACAGGAAAGCTGGTGATAGGGAACCCAAGGTTGAGAAGGGACAGTGTTGACATGTCATGGGGTTGTTAACTAGTGTCATAGGGCAATACGTGTACTAACTGTTTAATGAGAAACTATTTGTTCTGCAAACCTTTATCTAAGGTACAAAAAAAAAAAAAGAATTATCTATGTGAGATCAAATTGACAACAGTAACTCAGAAGGTTTGATGGGAAGCCTAGGGGGCAGTGAGTTGAAGATAATGGTGATGGAATAATTTGGAAAAGGATAGTGAGAATAGCAGCACAACTGGAAGAATGTAACTGATGTCACTGAATTGTACAAGTAGAAACTTTCAAAATGGTATAACTTTGGCTGTGTATATTTTCACCAAAAAAAGGTCCTCAAGGTCGAGAAGGGAGAGTGTTGACATGTCATGGGGTTGTTAACCAATGTCATAAAACAATATGTGTACTGACTGTTTAATGAGAAACTATTTGTTCTGTAAACCTTCATCTAAAGTACAATAAAAAAAAATTTTAAAAAATTTATTTTCCATATTTCATCTTTTTATTTATTCCTCCTAGAAATATGTATTGGGTGCCAGGGCCTATGCTAGACACTGAGAACAGGCTGTCCCTGCCTTCAGGGAACATACATTCCAGTAACGAAAGAAACAGTTTTTTTTTAAGATGGCAAAAAAGATTTCTACTATTACAACTGCAATCAGTGTGTTAATGGAAAATCTCTGAGAGCTGAGCAAGCATGTTAGCAGGGGAACCTAATTTAGCTTTGAGTGGAGGTGTACTGTCGGAGAGCCGGAACAGCATCCCTGAGGAGGTGGCATTTAAGATAAGACAGGTGGTCTATTGGGAGAAGTGCTAGCAGGCCCAATGGCTCAATGTCAAAAGGAGCTTGACTTGGTGCAGGGACAGATAGAAGGCCTGTCTTGGGTAACCATAGACAGCGTGAGCAAGTTTGACTAGAGGTAGGCAGGACCATATTAATCAGACATGTCAGACATGGTGTTTACACTTGTATGCTAGTTGCTGGAGGTGCTGGAGGCTGTTTCACCGATTCTAACAGGTTTCTGACTCTGAGACTTGCAGACTCTCACATGTAACTGCTAAAGATGCTGTCCGTATTAGTGTCTCCTTTTGTTCTGTCTTCTGCCACCATTTGCTACCTCTTCTTTTTTATCCTTTCCATATTTTACCAAACTGCTTTAATTCCCTGTGTTTGCTCTCTTCCCCTTGGTCTGCTTTAGGGTTAGGGCCCCACAGCCAATATTCCACCTTATTTGGAGCCTTTTGGGGACTGAAGGGCCTCCTGCCTCCTTGGAGTAAGTCTCTCAAATAGAGCCTTTAAAAGGACATAGTCAATGAATGATTCTTATACCTTAAGTAACATAATGTATTATTGACTCTTTCCAGACATAGGGTCCCCACTGCTACTGTCATTGATGAAGGAACTTTTTTCCTAGATCACAGGAGTTAACAGGCCTCTGGTGTTGCTCAGCTTATTCCTGGAACAGTTTCCTCCCTGGGGAAGCCTGGCTGTCTCAACTGCATCTCAAGTTGAGAGGTGATTTCAGAAATGGTGCGTTTGTAGAATGGTTGTAGCAGTTTGGAATATGCTAGATGCTCGTGCCCCTTTACAGTGAAACTCTTGTTCTTCACACCATACCTTGATGTTCTCTATCACAAACTTTGGTGCAGAGATTTTTAAACTTTGATTTAAAACACTGAACTCTTACATTAAACTTATTCTTGTTCAGAATCCCAGTGTATAAAACAGACACAAGCAAGGCAGCTGTGCTGAAAGCAAGGGAAAGGCTGAGAACTGACACATTGGATACCCTCTTTCTGACTGCCACATCCTGAGAATCCACTGAAGAACCCCATATTGAAACACCAATGCTTGAGTCTGGGTTACAGCAACATGATAGACTAAATAAACCAAAAACCCTCCTACAATGAGTGCTTAGATTCTCAACAAAATCTCACAAATTTTCTTTTAAATGTGTAGCCAAGCATGTAGGAACAAAAGGGAAATTTCTAAGTGCCAGGAATAAAAATGGAACGGTAGTAAGAATAGAAATGCATGATCTGACACTGTAGCTGGGGGTGAGGATGACCCTTAAACTAGCAACTAGGGAATTTAACACACATGGACAGACAAGAGACATGGCCTTGGATTTGCCAGAGATGAAGATGAGACTTGGTTCTAAGATCCATTAAAGTGGATGGAAAGAAAGATGTATATAAAGCCACACCCATCAGCATAGTGAGACATCAAGAAAACTTGTCCATCTCTATTCTGGTCTCCGGATAGAAAAAAATTCTCCAAGAATCTGTGAAATTAAAATCATAATCCTGCTTCACTTTTGGGTTTAGGATTTGAATTTAAATAATCTTGTTTGTGAAGCCACAAGCTTTGCTACTAACATACTAATAATCCCAGGTCCTTCATGCCTTTTGGGCAGCAGAAAAATTCCAACAGTTTCTCTCTAGAGGGATATGCCTTCACCTCAGGCTGCACAAGAAGATTTTACAATCCCAAATCTCAAGCATAAGAGGAAATAATACACCACCAGCAAGAGGCAACAAATAACTGATTTAGATCAGCTACAGCTGGGTGCAAAGGGAAATTCCTTAGTGCCAGGGAAAATAAATGGAACTGAAAAGAATAGAAATGCATGCTGGAAGATGGTAGCTGGGGGTGAGCTACATGCACTTGGCTGCTAACCAAAAAGTGGGTAGTTCAAGTTTACCCAGAGGTGCCTCAGAAGAAAGGCCTGGTGACTTACCTCTGAAATATCAGCAGTTGAGAACCCTATGGGGAGCAGTTCTACTCTGATGCACATGGGATTTCCATGAGTCAGAATTGGCTCAATGGCACCCAACAACAACTTCAGTTAATAGCCATATGACATAAACTACAAAGTAGGTGTATTTAAAAAGATTAAGAACATACAGAAGGAATTAACATCATAAGAATTGAATAAAACAATGAAAAACAGCAGATAGACTAAAAAATAAAAGTAAAATATTAATTTGATATCAAATACTCATTGGATTGGAGAAATGGCACCTTAGACACAGCCAAAGAGAGAATTTGTGAGCAGGCCTTGATTCCCTTGTACATAAACTGTGAACCAATTCTTGTCTCAGTTTCTCCCAGGTGCTTGAAAAACTAGACCAATGAGACCTAGGTTAGAGCAAGCACTACTTCCTGTGTACTTCCTTGTAGGACTGCCCTAAATCATCATTTTAGCAGAATAGCCTTCAAATTGTTTGATGTTAGAAATCTTCTGTAACTGCTCCTGAGAAACAAATGGCCACCTCTTATTAGTCTCTGGAATGTTACTAAGGTCTGTCTTAGATCAGAGAAGATTTGATCATTTGGTGTAACATTCCTAACATTGGAACATCACGTCCACTTGTTTTTACCCCTTCTGAAATTTCTTTAATGGACAGAAAATGCATTGATATATGGGCAAACTCAATGGTTAGCAAAATTCCGCTTATAGAATGGCAATCTAACTCATGGAAAATTACTGAATACCCTGGGTAGTGCAAACAATTAAGTGGTCCACTATTAACTGAAAGGGTGACAGTTCAAACCTACCCAGAGGTGCCTTGGAAGAAAGGCCTGGTGATCTGCCAAAAGTTTACAGCCTTGAAAACCCTACAGAGGGCAGTCCTACTCTACAACACATGGGGTCACCATGAGTCAGGTTTGACTGAATGGCAACTGGTTTGGTGTTTTTGAGGTATCAAATTTCATACTTTCCTGAAACCTATCAGCCTTGAGAAGCCCTGATGGTGCAGTGGTAGGTGCTCGACTGCTAACCGAAAGGTTGGCAGTTTGAACTCACCAGCCTCTCCTGGAGAGAAAGATGTGGCAGTCTGTTTCCATAAAGATTATAGCATCAGAAGCCCTGTGGGGCAGTTCTACTCTGTCCTATAGGGTCACCATGAGTTGGAATTGAATTGATGGCAATGGGTTTAACAGCCTAGTAAACCAACATAGTAGCATATCTTTTGCATTATAATGGGTAATTTTAACAATCTTAAGAGTTAGGGAATTTTTTTTTTTAAACAAATAAGGAAAATGAGGCCTACAGAGACTAAATAAATTATCCAAATATAAGCAGACCTCAGTCGCTTAACACCAAAGTTCATGCACATAATCCATATTCTACACTTCTATACTACATGCCTTTCCTTGCATTCTGAATCATATTAATTGGTTTAAAATTGAAATCTTGAGCACTCATACAAGAGTTTTAAGGCCAGCTGCCAAATGAATGTGAATTTTTGGTTTCTTTATCTTATTTTGTTTTTACCCAACCTAGTGGTAAAGAAAAGAAATTAAAAGGATAATTCAAACCTACCACCTCCTGCTAAGGTCAGCTGTTCCTTTAAAACAGGGCTGCTGGAAGTGCTTAATTCAAATTTGACCTGAGGTTCAACTTATGGCAAAAATGTGTCTCTCCCCAGGTCCCTTTGGGGCCTCCTCAGCAATACAGAGCAGCAGTTGTGTTTTAGGACATCAAAAGTTCATCACTGAGAAAGAGACAGTGAGGCAAGAAGGACATGGGGGTTATAGAAAGCAGCTCCCTTGTTGAGCAGGTATAAAAGCAAATGGCAGAAAAGAAATAGAAAGCATCACAGGGCATCGGACAAAAGGGACACTGGGTTCAGCAAAGGCTCCTCTGAAGGAATAATGGAAATAGACTTTAAGGAGCACTTAAAATTCTCTGTCTTTTTTTTTTTTTTCCTTCCACTGCAGATCTTCTTTGGATCTCTACTGTCGCCCTGCTAACACTTCAGAACCTATTGTAGGAAGAGTGAAATGCCTGTGTATTTGTTTCCTTAGGCTTTCAGATCTTTCTTGTTGTTGTGTTTGTGTTATTATTACTGACATCATCATTATAATCACTGCTTACTCATTCAGCTACTATTTGTACATGCCTAAACAAAGCTAGGTTCTTTAGAAGTACTGAATCATTTAAACTTAACGGTCTCACAAAGTAACTATTACTGTTCCCATTTTATAGACAAGAGGAAAACAAAGAGATGTTAGCCTGTAAGTGGAAAGGCTAGAATTTGAAATTAGGTCCATCTGTCTCTGTGGTCTATGTTCTTAATCATCATGATACACTACCCTTCCACATTAACAGGTGTCACGAACAGTAACAAAGAGGGTGCTATGGTTAGTAGGTTTGAGAAATGCCATGTTAATATAATTAAAATGGTTGATATGATAATATGCATGGGAAATTCTCCAAAAGAGAATTGAATGTGGGGTATTTTCAAAATTTGACTAGAGAGACTTTTTTTCACAGAACATTTATAAGACAACTGTTCTGTAAAACACACATTGAGAAATGCTTCTATAGGCAGATACCTCACCTGAGTGAACTCTGTTCAACTGTTGTAGATACAACATAGGTGCTCAGAATGAGCACAGCCTCCTTACAGAGAATTGTTTTGGCCAGACTTTTTTCTGTCTGAATTTGCTCTAAGTTTTCCTGAACATCTGGAAGAGATGTGTCTTCATATAACCCCAGTATAGTGTGGGTAATGTTAATGACACTCAAGTTTCTTCTTCCAGAAATTTTGTGACTCTCTTCTCACTTTTTCCCCTCAAACACCATAAAGAATTTTTTTGTTGTTGAAAATATATACAGCAAAACATACACCGATTCAACAATTTCACATGCACAATTCAGTGACATTGATTACATTCTTCAAGTTGTACAACCATTCTCACTCTTCTTTTCCAAATTCTTCCTCTCCCATTAATACAAACCCACTGCCCCTCCAGCTTCCTATCTAACCTTTCTAGTTGCTGTTGTCAATTTTATCCCATACAGATAGTTCTTTAAAAGAATGCAATGCAGACATTCCTTACTAAATAAGTGAAACTATTGTTGGTGTAAAGAGGACTTCAGGGATATTTTTGGTTTAAGGCTTAAAGTTTAAAGATTATCTCAGGGCAATAGTTTTACAGGTTCAGCTAGTCTCAATGGCTCCAGAAAGTCTGGATTCCATGAGAACTTGAAATTCTGTTTCACATCTTCCCCCTTTTGATCAGGATTCCTCTGTAGAAACTTTGATGAAAATGTTCAGTAATGGTAGCTGGTCACCATGCAGTTCTTCAGGTTTCCTGGAAAAGAAGGCAGTTGTTCATGGGGGCAATTAGCCATGCACTCTATTTCCTCTTCCTATTCCTGATTCTCTTTCTTTCTCTGTTACTCCAGTTGAACAGAGACAAACTATACTTTGAATGACCACTCACAAGCTTTTAAGACCCCAGACACTAAGCCATGAACTATAAGGTAGAACAGAAACATTAAAAATGATATTAGGCCATTGGGATTTGTTTTCTTGGTTTGGAGGTTTAGGGTCATGGTTTCATGGGATATCCCAGTTAATTGGCATAAAGACTTTTTATCCAACCAGAGAGATTTAGCAGAGCCACTCAGCTGATATATTACAGAATCCTTTCCTTGAACTCTGTCTTAGGCTGGGTTCTCTAGAGAAGAAAAACCAGCAAATCATATAAATATATATATAGAGAGAGAGATTTATATCAAGGAAATTGCTCAAGCAGTTGTAGAGTGTGGAACGTCCCAGCTCCGTGGGTCAGGCTGGAGGTTTCTCCTGATTCAGTAGCACAGGGGTTGGTGAACCCAAGATTGGCAGGTCAGTCAGCAGGGCTTTTGCACACAGGCTGCCAAGGCCTATGAATCCCAAGATCGTCAGGCAAGACGGCAGGTAAGCTTAAGTCCTAAGAACCAGAGGTCAGATGAACAGGAGTCAGCTGCCGGATCCAGAGCGATCAAAAGCCCATGAGCCTTGCCAGAAAGTCCCTTTCAACTGATTGGCTACTCACAGCAGATCCTATTACGAAAGTGATCACATTATATCAGATCACATCACGGAGGTGATCACATCATCATACGACTGCCAGACTACATCATAACTGCCAAACCACTGAGAATCATGGCCCAGTAACATTGACACACAAACTTAAAGATCACAAACTTGATTTCTGAACTAAAATGTATGAAAAAGTTATTTAAAAAAAAGAAGACTAGAGAGAAAGACAAGATTTGATTTAATAATTCTCATCTAAATGAGAAAAAAATGTTGCCAATCTTCTTACAAGATGCTGGTCATTTCCAAAACAGTTTCCTGACAAGGACTAAACATACAATTGATATTTACACCTTGTTTCTCTCTGCACTGCCCTCAGTCCATGGCCAATTACTATAAAGGAGATAATCAATGCTGAAATTAAATGGGAGAAAGACAGATGGAATGTGGAAAAATGGAGAACTATTCCCTGACAGATGTGAAGGAAGAAGCCTAGAAGGTTAAAGGGAAGTGAGGGTGGGATGTCCTTGTTGTTGGATAATATTTGACCTAGGAAATAGCCTATGGGATTTTCCAACTCTTTAACGGTCTATGTTTGTAGAGCAGGAGGGAAGCGGGGAGAATTCTGTTTGCCAAGCCCTACATGGCCTAGAGTTCTTACAGATAACACCCAGGATATCTAGTGGGAGACAACACAGTAACTGGGAGTGGTGGTGGTAGCAAAAATTCTGGAGAGATCAGTGGGGGAACCCTCCTCCTGCTGCCACATCCTCAAATCATAAAATACTTGAGTTAAAGTGACACTTAAAAGCATCGAATACAGTGACTTTAAAAATGTGTTACAAAGGGACCTTTGAAGGTAAGGGCTCTGGGTTCCCATTCTCCCCTTCAGTGAGAACAGCCCCGTGTTCCTACTGAAGAAAAATATGAAATTTCTTTTAGGTGGTACTTCTAGCTAACATGGCATTCAGAGTTCATGCTGTTACCTCCATGACCTGCATATAACTCCTGAAATGTCAAATACTACGTTTTTAATTGAGTAATGCAGAGACATGTTCAGAATAGAGGCTGAGAGATGATAGATGATAGGATTTGATAAAAGGAAGTAGTAGCTTCAGAGACTTGTTGGCAACTATGGATAACACTAGAAGGCTAAGGGCAACACCATGGGCATTTCATACCCCTGGCTGTGGATGCTAAACACACAAGGGCAGGAGGAAATTACAGAGGTTTCGGGGTAGCCAAGCTTGGGTGGTGCAAATGATTAACATGCTCAGCTGCTAATCCAAAGTTTGGAGGTTCAAGTCCACCGAGAGAAGCCTCAGAAGAAAGGACTGGTGATCTACTTCTGAAAAATCAGCTACTGAAAACTACAGAGCACAGTTACATGCTGAAATATATGAGGTTGCCATGGGTTGGAATTTATGGCAACTAGCTTTTAAGATCTATGAACCATCAACTCCAGGCCTGCTGGAAAGGCATTTGTGACCAGAGGGACGATTTCTAGTGGGAGACAACACAACAACTGGGGGTGATGGTGGCGGCAACAATTCTGGAGAGATCAGTGGGGAACCCTCCTCCTGCTGCACATCCTACCCACTCCTTAAACTAATGAAAAACAACGAGGGGAAGCCTTCAGTAGAACCTTTCACATTTTGTCTTTTCAAGAAGAGTCAGCTGATGGTCTTGATGCTAAACTCAACTGTAAACATAGTTTATGGGAAATAATTACAAGATATGTGAGAATAAGCACAATGAAAGGGGACAACACACAGAAAAACAGGGCTGATAGGAAAAGCAGAAAAGACATGTATAGTAAGCATAATTTATAGTAAGTAAGCAAAAAGGAAGGTGGAGCATCTGGGAAGCAAAATCAAGAGGTTGTATATGAAAGAAGGAACAGGAGATCTTTGAAATGAAATAGAAATAAGAATAAGAATACTAATATCAACAGAAGAGATAGATGTGATAGAATAGACAGAGTCAAGGAGAGGTTGGTGATCTGAATGATCAAGCTGTGAAAATCTCCCATAATGCACCTCTGCCATACGAGGTGCACTGCTCAGATCCCCTTCAAGAAAGGACTCACTGTCCAGCTGCAGGGAGTGTGGAGAGCTGACGGTTCTTTGGCTCTTAGCTTCATAAGGGTCCACCTTGGCTTTTCAGTGGAGGCCATGCTATTTTCTCCTGGTAGCCCGCAGCCAATGGCTGAGCAATGCAGTGGTGATGTGGGACTCCTCTAATGAGCAATCTTTGCTCTAAAATTTTCTTTCTGGCTGGCCAGGACTGCCTGGTAAGCATAGAGTCTGACAGGTCTCTGGCCCAATCCTGCCACTCTTTTTTGCTTTCACAGGTGTTGTTGTTAGTTGCCATTGAAACAGCTCCGTCTCATGGTGAGCTTGTATATAACAGAATGAAACATCGCCCAGTCCTGTGCATCCTCATGATTGTTTGAGCTCATACATAGATGTTACTCCCCAATAAAGCTTTAGCACTTTTAATTCCATCGGAACATCTGCTTCCTGGAAAATCAAACCTGCCACAGCATCAGAAAAGGATAGGGAGATGGAAAGTATAAAAGATAATTTAAGAATCATGACAATGAATACACAGTGTGATAGGTAGGATATTACACTCCCCTAAGGCATCCACACCCTCATCCTAGGAAACTGTGCATCTGCTACCTTACAGGGCAAAAGCGTCTTTGGCAATGTGATTAAGGATATGGACCGTGAGATGGGGAAAGTAGCCTGAATTATCCAGATGGGCCCAATCGAACCACACGAATCCTTAAAACAGAAAATCTTTCCTGACAAGAGATCAGAGAGCGATGCGATGATGGAAGAAGGATCAGAGAAATGTGACAACAGAAGTATTTGACCTGCCATTGGTGGCATTTAAGATAGAGGAAGAGGGCCAAGGAAAGTGGGCAGCCTCTAAAAGTTGGCAAAGCAAGGAAATGGATTCCTTCCTAGAGCCTCCAGAAAGTAACGTAGCCTTATCAACACCTGATTTTAGCCTAGACCCATGCCGTACTTCTGATCTAAAGAACTGTAAAGTTATAAATTTGTATTGTTTAAGCTACTAACTTTGTGGTAATTTGTTACAACAACAACAGAAAACAAATAAAAGTCCAAATAATTCTTAAGGAGAGAAAAGAAAGAATGAAGGGGAGACAATACTTGAAGAAGTGGTAACTCAGAATTTCACAAAGTTACATAAAATCAATGATCATTAGAATTCCTCAATTCCTATGCAAGGGTAGAGGGAGTCTTTAACCTAGACATATCTTAGTGAAAATTATGAATATGAAAGATAAAGAGAATATTAAAAGCTATGAGAGAGAAGGAACACCAATTAGCTACAAAGAAATAAGAATCAGATAAAAATTGGATTTTCTGTCAGTATTATTAGAAGAAAGGATAAAATAAATTGATGTCTTTAGGTGTTCAAGGAAAATGTATTTAAAATAAGAACTCTATATCCAACTAAATTTTAATTTGAATAAAAGAAATGAAGGTATGTACAGACATACATAGACTTAGAAAGACACTAAAGAATTGTTAGAGAATATACTTCAAAGAGTCCAGAAGGAAATAATGATAGATAATAATCAATGGTGAGTAAAGAAAACACATTAGTATCCAAATTAGATATATAACAATAATCTGGAATTAAAATTTCAATTCTACCAACCAAGTGATGAGAGTTAAAAGAGAGAGAAGAACTAAATTTTGTTTCTTGAATATATGGAGGTTATAGATACTGATTAATGTTAGATATTGCTAGAAAAAAATAAATAAAATGTTTACTAACAATTTAAGAAAACCACTGAAATAATAGAATGTGTAACTTTCAAACTATTAAGAGAGAAAAATAGAAACAAATCAGAAGCAGGAAAGGGAGAATTAAAACAAAACAAAAAAAACAGAGAAATGGATAAATAAAAAATTAAGAAAAATTATACCCAGCAATATGCTACTTAAAAAAATAATCACTCAAAAAAGTAAAAGATGTACCCATAGACATAAACAAAAATAAAGCTTGATAACAATTATTAATATCAGGTAAACTGAAATGTAGGGCTAAAAGTTTTATAAGAAAGAAAAGAGAATGTTTTATATTAATAAATGTAACAGTACACTGAGATGAAACATTTATGAACTTTGTTTCCACCTAACAATATAGACAGATAAAGACCAAATGGAATTTTAGCAAATTCCAAATAAGTGTACATTACACAGAGATATACTCTGATCAAAGCAATAAAATTGGAGATGACATAAGAAATCCAATTAATCTCAGTTTTGTGGATACTAAGACTTTCATTATGAAAAACAAAAATAAAAATGCTTCTATTGTTTAAGGTATTTGAAAACCAATGATTTGATCCCATTTTACTGATGGAGTGGTTTTCAATTGCCTCATGTGCACACAAAAGCGGGACAATGAACAAGGAAGACCGAAGAAGAATTGACGGCTTTGAATTGTGGTGCTGGAGAAGAATATTGAATAGACCATGAACGGCCAAAAGCACAAACAAATCTGTCTCAGAAGAAGTACAGCCAGAAGCCTCCTTAGAAGCAAGGAGGGTGAGACTACATCTCACGTACTTTGGACATGTTATCAGGAGGGATCAGTCCCTGGAAAAGGACATCATGCTTGGTAAAGCAGAGAGTCACTGAAAAAGATGTAGACCCTCAACGAGATGGATTGATACAGTGGCTGCAACAATGCGCTCAAGCATAAGAAGGATTGTGAAGATGGTGCAGGACCAGGCATTGGTTCGATCCGTTGTACATAGGGTCACTATGAGTAGGAACAGACTCGACAGCACCTGACAACTAACAACAACATAGACTTTTCAGTGATTTGGCCAAGGCCATGCAATCTATTCTAGAAACCAGTTGTGCAAATCCAAACTAAAAAGTAAAATTCAGCTGCTATAATTCCTTATCAACAAAATTTAGCTGAAGAAGATTTTTGGTTGTTGTTTTTGCTTTTAGTTTTATAAGAGTAAAATGTAGAATGAAATTAAGCAAGTCAATAAAAACCAAAGCTGAGTAGATCCAAACTCTACCATGGTAGCTGCTCTTCTAACGTGGCATTAGGACTCTGATTTAAAAATGAGTACAGAGAAGGCTGGAAAAAGATTAAACCTAGCAAAACCCAAAAGATTCTTGGAATAATCCTGGATAGTGGCTATAAAGATGGAGTGTTCATGTTACAGCTGAAAGATCATTTTACCAGTACACAATGCACCAAATGCAGATATTTTTCTTTTCGAGGCCCCTTGGTAAATTACACCAGAAAATGTTCATTCTAATTTTCTGTTAGAAAAATTAGGCATAAAGGGGAATAAGGGAATAAGATACTAAGTCAGGATATAATGGGGTCAGATGAAGTCTTTTGAAAATATTGAAATAACTTGTGTGTTTTTGAAGGAAAAGTGAGAAGACATAACAGGCAGATTGGTTTAATTTGGAGGCATTTGGAGATGGGAGGAATTAGTAAGGTTGTGGACTGGGCTGGTGAGACTACAAGGAACTGAGAGAACCTTGCATGGGAATCAACAACACTGTGGCCATGGTGCTTGTCTGTAGGGGCAAAGTGATAAAGAAACTTTGAGCACTCAATATTTATATAGGGTCATTACCACCACCAGGAGCATCACTGATACTGATACCCTTGAGGATAATGGAAAGCACAGCAAACTGTAAGCTGCTGCTTCTGTCCTAGAGCATCATCAGGAGGAGACACACACACACTAAGACTGCAAACAAAGTGGTATTTGGGATTCTGGAAGTGGGAGACATGAAAAGCACTCTCTAACACCCCACTCCTTTGTATATTGGGGGAAAATAGAAAGAAAAGCTGTATGGTTTGGGGTCTCATATGGATTTAATTGGAAGAATAGAAGCTCTATTTCCTAGACGTATGGAGAGAGGATAAGTTGAAGGCAGGCAGGTAGAGAAAAGGCTGTGTGGTGCTCTGGAAGAAGGGATGTTACAATGGAGGATCTTCTGAGATTAATTAGAATTTAAGAAGTCTAGTGGTCTAGTCTCATTGCCTCTACTAGCTATGGGAAGCCACTTATCCTCCTTGAACTTCAGTTTCCACAGCTGAAATTCAAAACACTAGGCTGACCCATCTTTGAGGCCCCTTGCAGCTCATTCTGGTTTCAGCATTACTGCTTAATTAACTGTGTGACTTTGGACTCATTATGTAACCATCTGAACTTAAGATTGTGTGTGTGTGTACATTTTATTTAGGTTCTATTTCAGCATCAATATCCTATGAGGATGTCATATACATCAATCACTTAATGAATGATGACATCAGGCATTTTGCTAAGCACTTTACTACTTTCTAAAGCTTCTTTTTCACTCTGACAACAACCCTGGAAGACCTTCAGAGACTGCTGTTATTATTTTCCTTTTTAAGGATGCAAAACTAAAGCTTAGTGCAATCTGTTGTACAGGGCAGATCCAGGATTCAAAACTGGGTCTGCTGGTTCCCAAATCCATCTTGTAAACCACTTGCTACTTTAGTCTGTCAGGTCACAAAATGGGATAAAATGTAATTCCTTTCACTGAGGAGTATATCAACCCTAACCAAAGACAGCTCGGTGACCCCAGACCTTGTCCTTACATGATGATAAAAGCCTTTCTCTTAGGTTTTGCTGTATCAGTGAAGGTGAATAGAAAAAAATATGGAAGCCCTCATGGAAACATTTACCTGGCAATCCAGTCAAAAGTACACTTTCCAGACACGTATAATAGATAAATGTATCCCTGTCTCTTAAACCAGCATATCTATTGAAAACAATATCATTAGTGCAATCATTGAGCTAAATGAAAATTGTACCAAATGGGCACAAATTTATATGGATACAGAGTTTCAGCAATTTCATGGAAAATTACTTCCAAAATTACACTCCTAGAAGGGACCCCCATTAATAATGCTCCTTGAGGCCACATGAGTTCCTTTGGATCTTTTGCTTTGTGCAATTAGATGCACTGGAAAGCATTTGGCTTTGAGAGGTAGACTTAGTTAATGAAAACATAGTAGGATTTCTTTCGTAATGATTCTAAGATTGCCATGGACACAGTAGATGCTCCCACAACCAAAGGAAGACGTGTCTCCAGTGAGAGACTTTGACCCAAATCTATAAAATCATGATAGCAATAATGATATACACATGTAAACAGCACTTTGCTGTTCACCAAATATATCCAAGTCCATAAACTCTTGTAATCTTTACAACAACTCTGAGAGGTAGAAGCAACAGATCTTTATCCCTCCATTAGTAACAAGGAGGAAACCAAATCTCAGAGATGGTGACTGATATAGTTAAGGCTAGAAAATAGACTTGATGGCACCTGACAACAACAGGGCCAGTACAACGTAGAGTTGAGACTTGAACTTGCTTAATCATGAGAAAGAGAAATGTTTTTGTTTTGTTTCATTTTTATGTTTATTGTGGACCAGGAGCTGGGTCAGAGTTTTACATAAGTTACTTCATTCACCACTTAAAATTCTATTATTTGCCATGAGGAAGGGCTCCTGGGTGGCACAAACAGTTTGTGCTGGACTGCTAACCTAAAGATTGGCAGTTCAAACTCACCCAATGGTGTCAAAAAAGAAAAGACTGGCAATTTGCTTATGTTAAGATTAAAAACCAAAAAACAAAACAAAACAAAACAAACCTGTTGTCATCCAGTTGATGCCAACTCATCGCAATCCTGTGGGGCAGAGTAGAACTGTCCCGTAGGGTTTCCAAGGCTGTAATCTGTGCAAGAGCAGACTGCCACATCTTTCTCCTGTGGAATGGCTAGTGGGTTGAAACTGCCGGCCTTTTGGTTAGCAGCTGAGTACTTAACCACTGTGTCACGAGGGCTCTTACAGCCAAAAGAATCCTATGGAGCAGTTCTGCTCTGTAACACATTGGGTTGCCATGAGTCAAAACTGACTTGAAGACAACGGGTTTGGCTTTTTGGCTTTTGCCATGAGAAGAGAGAGCGAGTGAGCCAGGGTGAAGTTGAGAACAAGTGAGAGAGAGAGAAATGTCCAAGGTTTACATCCTAGTGGACACTCAACTGTTAATAAATGTGGATGCTCAGAATTTAAATGTAGTTTTGTATAGATCTGATGTCTTTTTTCCTCACTGTACCACAGAGATTTCTACTAACTTCCTTTGCCTTTCTGTTTGCACTTCTGAAGCCAGGCTAGGAGGCCAAAACCCATCAAACCCCAAAGTAGTGGCAGGTTTTGAGGTACATTCACAGGAATTGGGGAATAGAATTTGAGCTGAATACATTGTTGGCTGTTCCCAGGTAAAGTAGATGACGTTCTCCTTTTTGGGAGGTCTGACTTGTGCATTCCTGTCTTTGGATTAGGTATCAGATTCTGATGCAATGAGAATAAACAAGAACACTTATCCAGAAAGAACTAGGTAGAATGCAGTTGTGGTTGGACTTTCTATGCCTTGTTTCCTTGAACCTTCTATCATGATGTGTCTTTCCACTCAGAGCCCTCAGTCTTAAGGTATCATTAGTCATAGAATTCAGGAAACTCAGGGAAAAAATGCCTTGTATATTTCTGCCTCATTGACTCTCCATCTCATTTCCAATCTCATTCTGAAAACATATCTTTTTCTGTCTCGACTGCATCTGTTAATTGCCCTTTCCCACAGCTATTATTTAACTAGAATATATGTGATCACTTTAACAAGGGCATTTAACTTCGTGGGGTTGTTGAGATGTTGTTTTTAATAGTTTTATATAGAAAATCTAAGTGTTTGAAGTTTTAACTGGGCAAGGTCCTTTGGAAAACCCCACAAACATTTCTTCTGGGAGAGTTTCCTAGTCTTTAGGCAAGGCCCTTCCTGACACTTCAGAACAGATTTGTTGAACATTGAATTATATAGCTTATATTATGAAAATAAAGGGTTGCTATTTTAATTTCAAAATATACATTTTAAATATTTATTATGCCGTTTCAAATTAGACAAGTTTTTCCTACCCTCCCCACCCTGAAAGAGCCCATCGTGACCCCCTAACCACCTGGTTTCAAATCTTGGCTTTACCACTTTGTAGCTGTGTGAACCTTGATATGCTACTTAAATATTTGAAGGCTATTCTAGAATTAAATAAAATGATCTCTCTGAAACTCCTAACATATTTAAAAATTTATATAAGCTCTTATGGAGTGCGGTAGGGAAGCATGTGTGATACTTGGATAACTCTTAAAATTCTTATTGCACTAGAATGCAAACTCTATGTGCGAGGAGACTACCTAGGTTTGTGCCTGACACATAAGACGCAATCAAACTGTCTGTGAATGAATAAGTCTCTTTCAACATTCACAACTACTTCACAGTTTAAAAAGCACTTGCAAATCTGCGATCTCATTTGCGCCTCGCAACAGTTTTGTACCAAATATGGTGAATGGTTATGACTAGATCAGGAGAAAGGGGGAGTCACAATAAATTCTGTTGCTTCGGGGTTACCCTTGATGTCACCTTTCTTCTAGCTCCCTAAAACCAGTCAGTAACCAAGTCCTAACAGTTCTACCCTGTCAAGTTTTCTTAAGTATTCTTGCCACTCTTGACACAGGTCAAGTGGTTGGTATTCTTCCCCTGGGCTGCTGCAGCAAGTTCTGTTGCCTGACTGCCTTCCAGAAGCCACTGCCACTCACACATGCGCTAATCCTGCAAATATTTTTGGACCACCTATCACAAGAAAAGTGCTCTGTTAAGGCCTTAGAGGAAGTGGCAAACCAGATATGACCTTTGCACTTAAGCATTTTGTTTTCTACTGGATCTTCTTAGGACATTAAGTTGACCCTTCTCTATTGTCCAGTGACCACCCCTACCCAATTGCATACAGGATTCCTTGGCATGGAATTCCCTGGCATCTTATTTGTCTCTCCAACTCATCTCTTTAACTATCTACCATATTTTTACATGAATAACGTGTGCGTTATACATTTTGTTGCCAACCACACAACCCCCTCTAGCATTATTTTCCTATGGACACTATGCTCGTTTTATGTGTGGGTGTGTTATTTCCAAAAAATACAATATTAGGCTTTCTGCTCTTCATCCCAATGCATAGGATTCAGTGGCCTAATTGAACTTTTTGCTATTAATTCCAAGAATATGCCATGCTTTTCCATGCTCCTGAACTTAAAGTTCCCTTTGTATGGAATGTTCTGCTCAAATCTCTCTTGCCTCTTCTCTATCAGAAGTAATTGTAATAGTGATAGCTATATTTTGAGTGATCGCTCTCTGAGAAACAGGGCTAAGTACTATATGTAGGTGTACTTATATACACCCCCACGTATAATTTCATCTCGTTTCCTTTTTAAAAGAACAATTTATTTATGAAAAAAAAATTGAAATTCAGGAAAATGGAAAGTTACTTAACTTGTCCAAGGTCACGCAGATAGCCAGTGACAGAGCACCATTCCAAACCCAGTCTGACCCCAAAGCCTATGTTCTTAATGGCTTTGCTCTATCAAAAGGGGATTTGTAGTCATCCTTCAAGCTTTAGTCCAAGGGCACTTCATGTCTGTAATCTTTCCTGACCTGTCTAGGCTAAGAGAGTAGTTCTCTCCTTTGCATTTACTTTACACATATCTCTGTGTGGTGTCTTTTGCTTTTATTGTATATAAACATTTGCATTTGTGATCTGTTTATAAGTCTATTTCTGTTGTTAGCGCATTTGAAGTCACTGATTTCGACTTATACATCACCATTTTCCCTGGGCCTAGCACAGTATCTACCAATAATAAGTGCTCAATAAACAGATTTTGAATGAATGAACTGGCTGAAGGATCACTCCTGACTTGAAGCAGAGTGCCAGTGTTAGAGAGCGCCAGTGATGAAGAGCAAAGAGAAATAGTGGGAAAGGTAGGTAGGAGCAGTTAATGCAGACTCTACCCACAGGTCATCATGCAAGGGTTTGATCTGATTTAAAAGAAAAGCCAATCAAATTTTGCTAGGAATGGTGGAGACAAAAACACCAAAAAATTTGTCCATTGCATTTTACATTTTTCATCTGGTTGTTTTGACACCGTGCTGACACTCATAGCTTCAGGTCAGGGCTAAGTTTACCTGGGCTTAATTGAAAAGTGCATAGACTTGTTTCGGGAATGCTCTTGGGAACAACTAACCAAGAGACCTCTGCTATCAACCAGCAGACATAGCTACCTACATGAGGATTTCAAAAATAAACAAAAATCTATTGTGTTCTTCAGCTATGTTCCTTCCATTTTTTGGTGGCCATCTTGCATCTCGTTAGTTTAAGAAAAAGAATGAAGACAGTGTGCACTGATTTTCCCTAAAGGCTGGTTTAGGAGTGATGTGAAAAACACGTAGCCCATCAGTAGTAAATTGATTACATTAATTGCCCCAGTTATTTGCCCCTTGGATATATACCCTTTCCCCTATAATTTTTCAGTGACTCCAACTTTTACTCTGGGCCTGGCCACGTTACCAGACAAGATGACAAACTGTCCTGGTTTGCGGTGGACTGTCCTGGTGTTAGTACTGAAAATTCCACTTCTCAGAAATTCTCAGGAAAGCTGCACTAGCTGGTCACCCTATTGGCCAATGGGATGTTAGCAGACATGACACAAGCAAATACTTGAGAAGTGTTTGCTTGGTGGGCTGTTCTCTAGTTTGCCCCCTTCCATCACCGTGAAAACTTGCCCAGACTAGCCTACAAGAGGATAAGAAGCACATGGGGGGAGAACCAAGTGATTCCAATTGCCCCTGACCAGTACAATCTAGAACATCAATAAAATGACTCTTAGGTCCGGTGAATAACATAGAGATTCATTATACATGGATGCAGACCACAGAGACACTTAAATGTGGAAGTATAAGCAGAATAATAAGTAGCATATAAATTCTGCCTTCACATAGCTGAAAAACTATCATTAGAACAGAGAGGAGATTCATTTTGTCTGTGCTCCTTGATGAAAATGACCACTGTGCAGAATCTTTAGGAAGACAAATATAGGTGAAATTAGATTTTTTAATGAGAAAGACTTTCCTAGAAATCACAGCTGTGCAAAGATGGAGTTGTGTCCTTGGCGAAGTAGTGAAGTAGCCATCAGAGGAGACACTGACGCAGAGGCTGGAGAGTGAGTTGACAAAGATGTTGTAAAGTATTCAACTCAACTGATATTTATTGAACTTGTCAAATGTGTTGAGCACTGTCTTGGGGACAGGAATACAAAGATTAGTCTCTTCAAGAACTTACAATTAAGTTGTGGAAATTAAAAAAAAAATCACTGTTTGTTATGATAAGGGGAAAATAGTACGTAGGAACCAGACAAAAGTAACTTAGAGGAGTGATTTTTTTTTTTTTGTAACTCTTGTATGTGTTTGTGGTGCGGTGGAGGATGAGGACTGCTTAGAAAAACTTTCTCTGAACAAGTGACAAGTGAGTTTAGCTTTGAAGAAAAAAATTGCCAGAAGGATTGGGGTTATATTGGGGTCAGGACTAGCTATTTAATTTGTAAATCCTAGTACAAAATTAGGAGCCCTGGTAACACAGTGATTAAGCAGCTTGGCTGCTAATCAAAATGTCAGTGGTTTGAACCCACTAGCCAGTCCATGGGAGAAAGATGCAGCAGTCTGCTTGTGTGAGGATTACAGCCTTGGAAACCCTATGGGGCAATTCTACTCTATCCTACAGGGTCACTGCAAATCGGAATTGACTCGACAGTAATTTTTTTTTTAGTACAAAATTGCAGTGTAGAGCCTTTTGTTCAAAAACTGGTATGAATTACAAAGCAATGATAGCAGAGCATTAAACCAAGCGTGGGACCCTTCTGTGTGCTGGCTCTGGTAGGAGTAAGAAATTCCAGGCAGGGGACATAGTACATACAAGGATGCATGCAGTGGCCTGATGGGCTTGGGATCTTGTTAGAATGAGGTGTGTGCATATTGGTATAGTATGTAGATGGGTTTGTAAGTGCTAATATAGAGATAGGCAACAACTGAAGCGATAGTATGGTGGGTTTGTATTGTGTCAGTTTAGCTAAGCTGGTACTGAATTTCCAAGAATTTTCTTCCTTGAATAATACAGGGCTAGTGTGGGCCACAAGAAATGTTTTATACAAGATTTAGAAGTAGTTAGGGAAGCTGCAACCACATTCTGTTTATACTTGGAAGGTCCGTATAGGGCACTGTGTGCTGTTGCAGATCACCCGCATGGTTGCTTGTCACCTAGCTTACCCTGTGGCATAGGGCAGCGGTAGGCCTGCAGCTCTTTCATTTCCCATCAGATCCTCTTAAGCTTCTCCAGCTCCCCATAATGAAGGAAATCAACTTTTCTTGCAGGTCACCTACCAACACCATCACATTTGAAGGCTTGGAGATATTGAGAGACCAACCCAAATTCCACTTCATCCTTATGTGTTCTAGTTCATCTTCACAGGTGTTTTTGCTCTTGCCCACTTCCTGTCCGCCTTTCTTTCTCAACTACTTGCCATGTAGACTTCAGGCCACAGTACCACATACCAAAGCAACTACTATACACAGACTGTTTAACCAGCATCCAAAACTATATATAGTCAGCTTCTTATAAATCCCTTATTCCATATCATTTCTAGTGGTTCTGCTTCTCTGATCAAATGCTAACTGCTACTGATAGGCAGGGGCATTGGAAGATGGACTGCACGAGAAAATCTTCTAAGATGTCTTAGGCTGGATTCTCTAGAGAAGCAAAACCAGTGAAGCATGTATATATATATGTGTGTGTGTGTGTGTGTATGTGTATATATACATAAAAGTATATATATATGTATGTATGTATATATATGTATGTGTATATATATATATGTATACATACATACATACACACACACATATATATATAGAAAGAGAGAGAGATTTATCTCAAGGAAATGCCTCATGTGGAGGCTGGCAAGTCTCAAGTCCATGGATCAGGCATCAGGCTGGAGGCTTCTCCTAACTCACGTAGCTGCAAGGGCTGACGAACCCAAGATCAGCAGGTCAGACAGCAGGCTGTTGGCTTAAGGGCTGTGGAGGCCAACAGATCCCAAGATTGTCAGGCAATATGGCAGGTTGCTGTCTCAATTACCAAGAACCAGAGGTCAAATGATGATGAGCCAGATGCAGGATCCAGAGTAACCACGCAAGCTTTGCCAGAAAGTCCATATATATATTGGATGCAGGCTACACTCCTGAGGAAACTCCCCTTTCAACTTATTGGCTGATCACATCAAATTTCATCATGGAAGATGACTATATCATTACATAACTGCCAAACTACATTATTTCATAACTGCCAAACCACTGAGAATCATGGCCCAGCCAAGTTGACACATAATCTTAACTGTCACATAAGGTGACAGCAAACATGGTTAAAAGCACAGACTATGGATTCAGACACAACTGAATTTAAATCCTACTTTGTTACTGCCGCTTTATTACTTGTGTGGCTTTAGTCTGTGTGGTAGGCAGCCTTCAAGATGGCTCCCAATGATCTCTGCCTCTGAGTATGTATGTCCTTGTGTATGGTGTGTGTGACCAGTAGAATGCCATACAGTTATGGTATGTCACTTCTGAGGCTAGGCCGTAAAAGACATTACAGCTTCTGCTTCCCCCTCTCTTAGTTCACTCTCTCTGGGGAAGCCAGTCACCATGTTTTGAGGAGAGAACAGTGTGGTGAGGAACCAATGTTTCTTGCTAATAACTACCCGACTGCCATTCAAAGAGAGCTCTTCAGCCCCAATCAAGCCTTCAGATAACTTCATTACTTACCAACATCTTGATTAAACTCATGAGAGACCTTGAGCCAGAACTACCCAGATTTCTGAGTCACTCCCCGATTCCTGACCCTCAGAAATTGTGTCAGATAATACTCATTGTTATAAGCAGCTAAATGTGGAGTCACTTGTTATATAGAAATAAATAATAATAGAGGCTGTATGCCTCAATTTCCTCTAAGGTAAAATGGAGACAACCACAGTACATATCTCAGTGAGTTGTTGTCAAGATTAAGGACAAAAATGCATATAAAACATGTAACATTGTGTTTGGCATGTGGCAAATGATCAATAAATGTTCCCACTGCTGTTGCTGTTAGGATGATTATTGTTGCCAGTGTTATCTCTTCCACATTTTACGTTCTATGATTCCTTCACTTCACACTCTAATGGTAGGGGAAGCCTTCAGTGAGAAGATGATATTGAGTCTGAAAACTTAAAATTTATATTGCCTGCCATCTGAACATCACTTGATGGTGGTTGAGGTGGAAAACACAATACCTGCCCTCTTTTAAGGTTGTTTTTCTTAGTGCAGGGAAGGCCCACACAGCCCTTTCCCTAAAGGAAGAATCCTACACTCAGATTTAGATGGCAGCTGATAACATTAGCTCGTGTAGGTCCACCAATGGCCCAAGGGCTGAAGAATATTAAAGGTTGAGAATTAAATTCTGTCGCCTGCCTGGAAAATTAACGCAGTTGGTAATGGAGAGTTATTAGAAAGTTACAAGAAGCATGGACACCTTCCCAGGACTTGATGGTGCAAACAAATTGAATGGCATTTAACATATCTAATTGTTAATGAAATGGGGTAATTAATTGTGAAGTGTTAATTCCTTCCCTTGAGCAGTGGCTGCTTGCTTTGACTAGAAGTATTTTATATCTGAATAATAAAACTTCTGGGCTTGGAGGGATTTTTTAGATGAATGCAGCCCTCTACTTTTTACAAATGAGTAAATTGAGGCTTGGGAAGATTATGTTAGTAGATGCATAATCCCAATCTTGGTCATTACTAAGGGTGGGGAAGTGGAGTTTCTTTGGTTTCCTAAACAGACCAATTAGTGGTTAAGAGTACAGACTTCAAAATCACATAGAACTGAATCAAATTTTACCTTTAATGCTTGTTGACTGCATTATTTTGGATGAACTAACTTGCACTGAGTAGATTACTTCTTTTTTCTAACCCTCAATTTTCTCATCTGTAAAACAGGAATAATAATGTGTATTTTATCACAGGGTACTGTGCTATGAAGATCAAGAAATGCTTGGCCCATGGGATGCACCCCTAAAATTGCAGTTTCTAACATTCTTTATTTTATGTGCAAAACCATAAAGTTATGGGCTGTATACCAGGAAGAAATAGAATGAGTGCAAATGTTGAAGATATTCACCCAAATTCTGAGCTTTGCTTGCAAAAATTTCTTAAAAATTTTTAGTGAATCATGTCTAATTGCAAAATATTGAAAGTGATGAAATTTCCTATCACACATCAACTTTCAGTTTCACAATACCTGAGGACCACTCTGATTACCTTCCACAGGTTGGTTTAACACAGTAAAAGAAGATAAATCCAGAGGCTCCTTAGGAAGAGAGAAGTATCCATTAACAGGGACCAAAGACCACCTCCCCCATAATCAATAACATATACCCAAAGTGTTATTCTGAGCGCTTGATCCTCAACAAAATGAGAACTAAATCTCCCTTGTCTCCTGAACCCCACCTTCTTCACTTTGTTCTTTGCCCTTTGGTAAGAAGTCTTCTTTCTAAAGAGCTTAGGGGTCTTCATACTCTCACTGTTTTCTCATTCACATTCTTAGTCTTTGAGAAATAACGGAAACTCAGGCCTGACCAAGTTAGGAAATTCAGGCCTGACTTAGTTAGGAAAATCTAGTATGAGAGACTAGAATGTGTCACAGAAGGCAGGCATAACAGGACATGGGGCAGGTGATATTCCAGAGGGGTCACAGAGAAGTAGGAGCTGGGAGCTAAGTCATGGACAAGATTTAAGCCACTGGAAAGATTAGTGAAAAGAAGACTGGATCCAGCAAAAAGAAATGAGTCCAGGGTAGTTTGCTAAAGCAGAAACTCTAAAACTAGAAAGGCAATAGATGGGATTACAAAACTGAATTTGGGAAGATGGGCAATTAATCCAATCATCCAAGATCGAAGTAGGACCTGTCATTATCTGTCTTGAATCCGTTGTTTTTAGCTACTCACTTACCTCAGGGGAATATAATTGAATTAAAACTGTGGAGGGCCTAACATATATGAGGAACGTCATTTATATTATCTCACTTTATTCACAAGACAACTTGGAATAGGCATTAGTTTTTCCATTCACCGGTTGAGGAAACTAAAGCTCAAAGCACTTGACTTTCTCACAGTACCATAGTTAGTGGAGCCAGGACTTGGACCTTGGACTTACATCTGCATAAGTACAAAGCCTGAGTTCTGTCCGCTATGCAGAGGATTGCTTAGGGTTGGGGTAGAGGTGGAACTGCAGATAGGAATCAAGTAGCTCTACTTAGTCATTTGTGTGTGGTAGAAGTAGGGATGAAAAGAATGAGAATCATGGTGGTCATCTTGTAGCTGGTTCACAGGCCTATCTTCAGGTGGAAAATGGTGACATCGTTCCTTTTTGGGTGCTCCTTCCTCTAACACTGTGATGAACACACTCTCCATCATCAAACTGAGACGTGAGAAAGCACGTTTGGGATGAAAACCCATTGTTTATGGGAGACTTTTACCTTTTTGGAAAGAATGACCTGCATTCCTTTGAGTAGAATCCAGTCTATGTTATTCACAAACTTTTTCCACCAAGGCAGGAAAATGGCAGAGGGGTTTTAGAGACATTTTGAATACAGATTGCATCAAGACCATTTTAACTTCACTGTCACTGAGAACATGGTGAAAAAGATACTTGAATAATTTCAAAAGGCCTGAGTTTGAATCCTGGTTCTGTTTTTAACCAACTATGTGGTTTTGGGGCCTGTCTCATCTCTCTGTACTTGCTGTTCCCCTTCTTTAAACGGTAGAACATGCCTGCCTTGCTTAATAACCCAAAGTTGATATGAGGAAGTTGAATGAGATATGTGTGAAAGAATTTTGTAAATTCACAATATGCTTGTAGATGTTGACAGTTTTCCTCTAATAACAATGACTCAAGTCACCACTTGACTGGGATTAGAGGATGCCCACAGAAAGGGAAACTGGTACTTGTTTTCTGTATCTAGAACCAAGAAGACAGCAGTGCTGCTCTGTGTGAAGAGCAGTGAACTAAAAGTCGAGGTGTCTGGGCTGCCTCGCATCTCTTCCACTTAGCAATATGACCCTGGGCAACGATCCCTTCACCTCTCTGAGCCTTACTTTCCTCACCTATTAAATGAGAAAGGTAAAGTAAAATCTAGATGGCTGGTTCTCAACCAAAGCTGAAAATTAGACTCGCTTAGGGGTGCTGCCAAAAGAAAGAACAAATCTATCTTGGAAGAAGGATAGCCAGAAAGCTCCTTAGAAGGGAGGACAGTGAGATTTCGTCTCGCATACCTTGGACGTATTATCAGGAGGATCAGTCGCTGGAGAAGGACATCATGCTTGTTAAAGTAAAGGGTCAGTGAGAAAGAGGAAGACTCTCCATGAGATGGATTGACACAGTGACTGCAACAATGGGCTCAAGCATAACAACAATTATGAGGATGGAACAGGAACAGACAGTGTTTCGTTCTATTGTACATAGGGTCACTATGGGTCAGAACTGACTCGACGGCCCTAACAACAACAGGGGTGCTTTTAAAAGTCTGATGCTCAGGAGTTCTGGCAAAATGGCACTCTAGGCAGAAGCACCACGCCGTCCCTCCACAGCAGAGATCTGAAAAACTAAGTCGAACAGAGAATACAACAATCCTGAAACCCTAAAACATCATATGAAGAGATAAAGAACTCAGCCAAGCACCAAATGGAGTGAGAAAACTGACAGAGAACGGAGAGCCAGGAGAGATTCATGCAGAGGTCCCCTACCAGCTA
>NW_004443952.1:3525559-3526590 GCF_000243295.1 Trichechus manatus latirostris | reverse complement strand
TCATAGCTGCATCGATGGCATCCCTGGGAACTTTGCGGTTCTTTAACCTTTCTGATTTTTATTTATTCATTCTTTTCTTTTCTTCCTCTTCCCCTTTCTGTTTTTCTCCATTTCATAGTCTCTCATCTCTCCATTCCAACGGCAAGCTCCCCTAGCATTCTTTTTTGTTTGTTTGTATGTTTTTGGCTCCTGTTCCTCTCTCCTCCCTCTGATATCCATCTTAGCTCCACACATAACAATCTCCCCACTGCATCCTGCCTACCTGCACCGTGCACTTGACATCACACCACCAAGCAGTACAGGCACAGCCTACTGGAACCTGCCATGCACTGATTACTGACCCACCTTGGTGGCTGTAATAAGTGTCACAAACAACCTGTTCCAGTAACTCCTCTTCAGCTAGACCTGCCCTGCCGTACCATATCTGAGTGACTGACCCTGCCAGTTGGAGAAGGAGGTGAAAAATATTGAGCGCACAGATGAGCAAACAATAAAGAACACACAGTCTGCCTGCTCAGACATAGTCAATTTTTTTTTTGAAAAAAGGGACAAAACAAATAAATCTACAATCAATAAACGAGAAAAATAACAACTGAATGCCCCGAAAACAGCAGACAATATCAAAACATTTACAAAAACAGGACAGGATGGTTCCAGGAGGCATCCAAAATAAAACACTGGATGACTCTCTTGTGGAAGAAAATGCACTAGAACTACCTGATAGGGAATTCAAATCTCTAATACTCAGAATTCTCCAAGAAATGAGGCAAAAAGCTGACAAACATGAGGAAAAAATAGACAAATATATGGAAAATACAGACAAAAAATTGGAAGAATTCAGGAAGATGATGCATGAATAAAATGCCAAAATAAATTCACAACTAGAAATTATAAAAAAACAACAATTAGAAATCCAAAAAATTAACAACAAGATTTCAGAAATGGATGATGTCATAGAAGGGCTGAGAAGCAGATTTGAAACTGTGGAAGACAGGATCAGTGGAACTGAAGACAAACACTTGGATACAACT
>NW_004443952.1:3493165-3519543 GCF_000243295.1 Trichechus manatus latirostris | reverse complement strand
TTGTTAACCAATGTCATAAAACAACATGTGTACTACTGTTTCATGAGAAACTATTTGTTCTGTAAGCCTTCACCTGAAGTACAATAAAATATAAAAAATAAAATAAAATGAGAATAGCAGCACAACTGGAAGAACGTAATCGATGTAACTGAATTGTACATGTAGAAATTTTTGAGATGATGTGTCTTTGGCTATGTATATTTTCTCCAAAAAAACCCAAAAAGATCCAAGACTGAGAAGGGAGCATGGGGTTGTTACCAATGTCATAAAACAATATGTGTACTGGCTGTTTAATGAGAAAATATTTGTTCTGTAAACCTTCACCTAAAGTACAATAAAAAAAAATTTTTTTTTTTTAAATCCAGAAACCTTAAAAAATTTCTACTTTTTAACCTAATAACCGGCTCTTCTAAACTCATAATCAAAAAACGCTGTCTTGCAGTCCAGCACAACTAGATGGTATCTGGCTACCACCACCAACTGCTCTGACAGGAATCACCAGAGAGGGTCCCGAACAGAGCTAGAGAAAAATGTAGAACAAAATTCTGACTCACAAGAAAAGACCAGACTTACTAGTCTGACAGAGACTGGAGAAACCCTGAGAGCACGGCCCCCAGACACCCTTTTAGCTCAGTAATGAAGTCACTCCTGAGGTTCACACTTTAGTCAAAGATTAGACAGGCCTATAAAACAAAACAAAACTAAATGGGTACACCAGCCCAGGGGCAAGGACGAGAAGGTGGAAGGGGACAGGAAAGCTGGACCAATGGAAATGGGGAAACCAAGGTCGGGAAGGGGAGAGTGTCGACAGGTCGTGGGGATGGCGGCCAATGTCACAAAACAATATATGTATTAATTGTTTAATGAGAAACTAATTTGCTCTGTAAACCTTCACCTAAAGCACAATAAAAAAAATAAAAATAAAATGCTGTCTCGCATTAAAAAAAAAGTCTGATGCTCAGGAAGCACCCCAGGTTAATTAAATAGGAATCTCTGGAGGTGGGATATAGGAATCAGTATTTTTTTTTAAACTTCCCAGATGATTCCAAAGTACAGCCATGTCTGAGAACCACTGGTCGTTCTAGATGTTTTTAGGGTCAGGCCCTTTTCATATATAATATTCTAATATTTTGAGAGAACTTCTGGTTACCTCCAGGTTGGGTCATCTCAATTCCTCAACAGGGTTGGGCACCAGCATTGAGAATCAGATATACTAGTACTAAGTAAATCTGGATTTCAGGAATTGGGAAGGGCATGGTTTCTGGTAGGCAACTTCCTGAAACCTTCATGGCTGGTTCCAAAGAAAGACTGATTCTCACGCACAATGTAGCACACTCTTGCCTCTGTTCTGTACCTTCTCTTGGGATTCCATGACCCTTGCCTGCCACCTCAAAGTCTCGGGGAGGCACAAATGAGTAAGCAATTGACTATTAACTGAAAGATTCAGAGTTTGAAATCACCCCGAGTCACCTTGGAAGAAAGGCCTGGTGATCCACTTCTGAAAGGTCACAGCGTTGAAAACTCTGTGGAACACAGTTCTATTCTGCAACACATGGGGTCGCCATGAGTCAAGATCGACTCTATAGCAACTGGTTTTGTGTTCGTTTGCCTGCCCCCTCATCTCTTCTCCATTGATCCCTACCTTTCCATAAATTTATAGCAACCAGGGAGACCCTGGCCCTTTTATTTGCCAGTTTAGAGATTTTCCATTGAGCATCTCAGCCCCCCTTCCAATACCTCTAGCTATTAAAATGCAGCTCAGGATGTCTCACTCTGTCTGTTACATTATCATTCCTCGTTAGAGACTCCTCCAGGGCCTGAGACATCCTTGCACCGACTTTATAATTACAAAGTCAATTTCTAAACAGATATTTGCAAATAAGTCAATTTAAATACCGAGATTTGCAAACAATAATTAAGCAGTAGCTTCTTTTTTTAATATCTCTCTATATAATTAATGCCTGTGGGCTTTTCGTTTTACCTTGCAACTGGGTAGTTTTGCAATTGTTTGTTGAGTTAAAGTGTTCTCTGAAAGCAAATCAAAGCATGGGGGAAATTTTGGAAGCGATTTGAGAGAGGATTTTCCTCTTCCTCCTTCATCCCTGAATTACCTGATTGGCTGTGTTCTTCATCAGTAGGGATTATGACAGAAGACGGAGGCTGCAGCAGAGTCATTTTCTGCATTTAAAAAACAGGGCGCTGGTCCAGAGATACGCTGCCTAATATCACTTCTTAAGTCAGATATATAGTCAGGGAGTCTCTCCTCACTGGAAGCCTCAGTCCCTACCGATTCCAGTATCATCTACACAGCAACGACTTTCAGTAGCGCATCTTTGATGGTGCTTTTCCTCTGATTTAAAAAAATTTTTTTTCTCGACAGATTGCTGTGCCTTGTAGGATAATATATTGATCCTGATATTCAAGGGTCTTCACAATCTGGCCTTAACCTCTTATTTAACAAGTCTTTATTGAAAACTTACTGGATGTCAGGGAAAATACCAGCTAGTAAGGGCACACTAATAAACAAAACACGGTCTATATCAGAGTCTTGTGGAGAGAGAAATGCTGAAAAACTAATTTCATAGATGATGAGTGTTACAAAAGAGGAAGTAGGAGGACAGCTAGCCTGGTCTGGAGACTCAAGAATGTCCTTTCTAAGAAATTGATATTTAAGCTGATGTCTCAAGTACGAGTAGGGATGAACAAGATGAAGATTGAGGAAAAGGGTTATTCCAGGTAGAGGAAAAAGCCTGGGAGAAGTCCTAGAGTTAAGAGCACAAGGACTCTTTGAGAAACAAAAAGTGGGCCTGAGTGTTATCTAAAATAGGGGCAGGAAAGCAAATGAGGTGCAAGGCACATCTAGTGACTCATGGGCTAGAATCTTGAAGGCATTGTTGACCAGATTGAGAAGGTTGAAACTGTGTCCTAAGGACAATAGGAAACCATCAAAGGGTTTTCAGGGAGAGATGTGACCAGTTTGGCTTATGCTGGCTGACCCAGCTGTCTTCCAGCCAAGCTAGTCAACTCCTCCAAGTTAGTCGGATACTCCAGCAACTTGTTTGAAATTTGTGTTTCTTCCCAAGTCCTCATATCTGATGAGGATGTTTCCCCAAATATTCCTAAACCAAAACACATTGCCATAGAGCCAATTCTGACTCATAGTGACCTGATAGGATAGAGAGGAACTGCCCCACAGGGTTTCCAAGGAGCGGCTGGTGGATTTGAACTGCTGAACTCTTAACCACTGAGCCACCAGGGCTTCCCTATATTTCTAGCTCAGTTAAATATCTCACCCTCAAAGTCTAATTCTGAGGTCACGGGTTCTGTGAAATGTCCTCAAACCCACTGCCACTGTCCTATAAAAGTGGATTGCCCTAATCCATGCTTCCAGAGCATTTTGTTTAAATCTTTGGTTCTACACTTACATTATGCATGTTATTAGTAAAAGCTTGCATTGTGTTTGAGTTAATGTATATATAATACTCAGCATGGTGCTTAGCAAATAGTAAGCACTTACTATGGTTTATTATTATCTTCATCAATTTGACCAACAGACAAAACCATAAGAATTTTTCAGTGAGAGAGTCCCTGTAAGTGCTGTGGCAGGAGCTAGGAGGTTTTGCCTTCAGAATGTCCTCAAATACAGTCATAATTGCCCTTAGTTTGTGGGCATTCCTACTCAGTTCATGAGAAAAGCAAAAGCTTCCCCTCAGGTACAGGGAGACTGACCAAGGTCAAAATTCTTGAAAAGAGGCTGAGACTCAAGACTCCAGAGTTCATAAGGGGTCAGAGGCACTGATAGCACTTAGGGAGGTGCTAAAATTCTCAGCTTAAAACACAGGCAGGGGAACCCCACTGACCCATAGGATCCTGTTTTGCCCTCTGCCTCAGAAATAAATGTCTTTCTCTTTCTTCATGTCCATTCTTATTAGAACCAACCCACCAGTTACCCTTGGGTAGATAATGACTCATGGCAACGCCATTTGGATCAGAGTAGAACTGTGTCATAGGGTTTTCAATGATTATTTTTTGCAAGTAGATCTTCAGGTCTTTCTTATGAGGTACCTCCGGGTGGACTCAAACTTAGAACCTTTCAGTTAGCAGCTGAGCACACTAACCATTTGCGCCACCCAGGGACTCATCTTATTAGAAAAGCAGGCCATTTCAGTCCCACACAAGACCTGGGCCCTAGAAAAGCCAACTCTACTCCACATGGTACACAGTTCTACCCTGAGACATATAAGGTTGCCATGAGTTGTAATGTACTCAACAACAACTTTTCTTTCTTTTTTTTTGAAATATCTTTTCCAACCCTGACATTCTGTATTATGCTACAATTTTATAGTCCATTTGTATTCTGCAGTGTGATGAATTACTTAGTATGGCCTTTCTAGCCATAGTCTTGTAATTCCCACCCAGGTGATTGGGTGGGGCTGTGCAAATAATATAATTGTGGCCCACCAAGTGGATTGGTCAGTTTTGCCTTAAAAGAGAGCCAATTCCAGAGCAGAGAGAAGAGCCCACCACCACCAAGGAAGGAGAGACGTGCAGGAGAGACTCCCAGGAGAAACCTGCAGGAGACGGTGCGGTGGACTTCCTGGGCCAGGGAGAGAGAAAGCTGGGTGCCTTTGGGCAGAGGCTGAGGGCCAGAGAGAGGCGTGCCTGCAAGCACAGCTGGAAAGAGGCTATTCTGATGGAAGAACTGTATCCTGAGTGTTCCTGAGCCTAAATTGTAAGTGTTACTTCCCTATTAAGCCCCATAATTGTGAGTATGGTCTGTGAGTTCTGTGTGGTCATTGCAATGAATTATTGAACCCAGCAGAGAAGTAGAGAGTGCTGTGGGAAGGATGGTTGGTGTCAGAACTGGTAAAGATGGCAGAGAGAGGAGGCGTGTCTGACCTCCACCTCATAGGAATCGGCCTTAGGCTGTTGATCTTGGTTCTCCTTCCTTCTTGTGGGGTTGGAAGAGGTCAGACACTGCCCCCAGACTGTTTTTACGTATTCATTTCCTAGGGCTGCCTTAACAAGATGCCACAAACTGTGGGCTTATAAGAACAAAATTTTATTGTTTCACATTTCAGAGAATAGAATAGGTCCAAATCACACGTTGATTGGGCCATGCTCCCTCCAAAGTCTTGCGGGGCAATATCCTTTTCTTGTCCCTCCCAGCTTCTGGTAGTCCCAGGTGTTCCCTTGGCTTGTAGATGCACGTCTACATGGCTGTCTTTCCTCTGTCTCTCTGTGTTTCTTCTCCTCTTTTAATTGGTCACCACTCAGATTGGATTAGGACCCACTCTACTTCAGTATGACCTCATGCTAACCGATAACATCTTCATAGACTTTATTTCCAAACAAGGTCACAATCTCAAACACCAGGGGTTAGGACTTCAACATATCTTTTTTGGGGATACTGTTCAATCCATAGTAACATTCATTTCTATTCCACTTCTTCCCTCTTCTTTATCTCCTCTCTCTGTATAAGTTTTTCAATGTTGAATTTTGAATAAATGAAGGATGGCCCTTTTAGTCCTCTTTGTACCTACTTTTTGGTCTATCTTCTTCTTGGAGTACAGAAAGGTCAATACACATAGCTAAACAGAAATGCTCTAGTTCATTCCCTGTACTGAGATTTTATTTATGTTATCTTCCCGCTGTGTGTGGACTTCTGTTTTCCTTCCTCTTAAATTCTCCTCACTCTTCATCACCCAACTCAAATTTCTCTTCCACCATGAGCATTTTCCTTGATTATTCTAGCCCTCTTTGATCTTTCTTTCTTTTGACCAAATAGAACATTTATACTTGATCCTTAAAACTTAATACTTAAATATCATTTCCTATCACTTTGTTTTGTGTTGTATATTTGTGACACTGTCTGAACCTTGTGTACATTGATTATGTTATATGATGCTGAAGGATAGAAACCTCATTTTTTTCTTCTTTTTTCACTGCTCAGAGTATCAAGTGCAAGGTTAAGCATGTAACATGCACTTAAAGTAGGAATAGAGAATATCAGAAGTCTTTCAACTCCTTAGATATAAGGTTGTCCAATCCCCAGATATTTTACATATGAAGAAACTGAGGCTCAGAAAGGCAAAACGACTTACAGTGAGTTAATGACTAAGCTTGACTAGATGCTAGGTCTCTTTAGTCCATTCCATTTTCTATGTTGTTTGTTGGCTGATTTATTTTGCAATGCCTAAATAGGGCCCAGATCTTCAAGAGTATAGGCCATTTAACCCATTGTGTTTCCACTTTTGTATAGCTTAAAAGAGATGTATCTCGCATTTAAGGTACAACTATTGATCTCTACACGTCTACAGCAAAAGAGAAAGAAGGAAGCCAAAAACTCAAAGAAGAGACTAGTCTACAGGACTAATAGTCTACATGAACCACTACTTCACCTGCCTTGAAACCAGAAGAACCAGATGGTGCCCAGCTACCACTACTGACTGTTCCAACCAGGGGCACAATAGATGGTCCCGGGTAGAATGGGAAAAAAAATGTAGAACAAAACTGTAATTCCTAAAAAAAAAAAGGCCAGAATTACTGGACTGGTAAACACTAGACTATTACCCCGGGATACCCTTTAAACCTGGAACTCAAACCACTCCTTGAGGTCGCCTATTAGCAAAAAGACAGAGTGGTTCATTAAATAAATAACATCACCCATGAGTACAGTGCTCCACTAAACAATCATCTAAATGAGACCTAATGGCCAACATTTACCCTGGACCAGATATGAGAAGGTAAGGGGGGCAAGGAAGCTACATTAATGGATACTGAACAACCAGAATGGAAATAATGAGGATGCTGACACACTGTGAAAAGTATAACCAATGTTGCTGAATAATATGTATAGAAGTTGTTAAACGAGAACTTAATTTGCTACGTAAAAAAAAAAAAAATTACAATAAAATATTTTAAAAAAGAAATGAATCTCAACATGATATATGCCTGATATTCTTCAGTAAGTAAGCTTTAAATTAATAAGTGAGTTAATTAGTCCACATAGATGTCTCTTTTGTTAGGGAGGCAATGGTGATGTAGTCAAAGGCGCTTTTGGCTTGGGCTCTGAAGTCTTGCCTTTAGGCTTAGGCTTACTACTTCATGTCTCTGAACCAAAGTTTCCTTTTCCATATAAGAGAGCCTGAATAGTCTCATTTAACAGATTATTGGATGAGGTAATGTTTGCCGTTTGTTAACTGTGGTGAGCTATAACACGGAAAAAAAAAAAAAAAACCAAACAAACAAAAAATCATTGCCATGGAGTTGATTCCGACTCATAGTGACCTACTATAGGACAGAGTACAGCTGCCCCACAGGGTTTCCAAGGCTGTAATCTTTACAGAAGCAGATAGTCAGGTCTTTTCTCCTGTGGAGCAGCTGGTGGGTTGGAATTGCTGGCCTTTCAGTTAGTAGCTGTCATGGATTGAATTGTGTCCCCCAGAAAATGTGGGTAGCAACTTGGCTAGATCATGATTCCCAGTATTGTATGATTGTGTTATCTGATGTGATTTCCTTATGTGTTGTAAACTGTATCACTATGATGAGATTACATGTGATCTCCTCATGTGTTATAAATTCTATCACTGTGATGAGGTTATACTGCTGAGGTTGACAAGATTAGTGTCTTGATGCAATCTCTTTTGAGATATAAAAGAGAGAAGCGAGCAGAGACACCTGGGAACCTCATACCACCAACAAAGCAGTGCTGGGAGCAGAGTGTGTCCTTTGGACCTGAGGTTCCTGTGCAGAGAAGCTCCCAGATCAAAGGAAGATTGATGACACAGACCTTCCTCCAGAGCCAACAGAGAAAGCCTTCCCCTGGAGCTGATGCCCTGAATTTGGACTTGTAGCCTACTGGACTGTGAGAGAATAAATTTCTCTTTGTAAAGCCATCCACTTGTGGTATTTCTGTTGGAGCAGCACTAGATGACTGAGACAGTAGCCAAGCACTTAACCACCACGCCACGAGGGCTCCTTTGATGAGCTGCTTCTGTAGCTGACATTCATGTCCTTTATACTTTCTTATTGTTGATTAATACTAGTAGGAGGAGCCCTGGTGGTGCAAGGTTAAGTGCTCGGCTGCTAAGCAAAAGGTTGGCAGTTCAAACCCACCAGCCACTCTGTGGGAGAAAGATGTGGCAGTTTGCTTCAGTAAAGATTTACAGCCTTGGAAACACTATGGTGCAGTTCTACTCTGTCCTATAGAGTTGCTATGAATCAGAATATACTCGATGGCAATGGGTTTGGTTTTGGTTTTTATTAATAATAGTGAAAAGAGCCATATTTGATATTTATTTGATATTTCTATAGCTCATCTGAAATATCAAATATGGCTCTTTTCACTATTATTAAGAAACAATAATAAAGTACAAAAGACACAAACACCCACTACTAAAGCAGCACCCTAATTTTGCTGCTTGAAGCTTTACTCAGCGAGCAAGAAGCCATCATCAGTATTGGAGACAATTACATAGACCTCCTTCCACCTTCTTATATGTGTGCAAGACCATAACTTAAAACCCTTGCTGCTATTCAGCACAAAAACAAATAGCAAAGCAACTCTGACTGTGATATATTTCTACAGCATAACTTAGACTTGCCACCATTCCGTTAAATTATGAATATCTATCACTTGATGGAGTCAGTGCTTTTATCTGGAATGTGGAAGGAGGGAGGCAGAGAGGTTGGCGTTGGCGAAGGAAAAAAACACAAGACGATGCAGTTGCTATAGCGATTAACAATGGGTATCCTTCGAACAGGGTTTAGGGATGCTGATGCAGCTAAAACAAATGTTTGTGTTTGGACGCGGTGGAGACGGTGACAGATTATGGAGTCTTGGCCTTGAGCCTTGATGTAATCCAATTCTAAATAAATCATAAATCTAAGTGCAGACTGGTAAGGCAGAAAGAATACCAATTCAGGCTAGGCAGAAGCAAGCGGGTAGTGGTGACCAGGATTGATTACGGGGTGGAAGGGAGGGAGGGACAGCAGAGGGAGGAATAGCAGAAGGAGGACCGTGACCAGCCTGCGGGGATGTACTTCTTTCTATTCTGGCCTTAGCCAACCCCGACTGAGCTGCCAGACCTCAATAGTGCGAATGAGAGATCACTGCAGAATTAGCCACAAGGCTAGGCATTCTGCCACCTGCTAAATTTTCTTGGATAAAGGAATTTTTCATCATGAAAGGTGCTGAATTGCTAATGTTTGGACTTGTTTCATCAGTCCCTCCCTTGGAAGGACCCAACAGTCAGCCCGATTTTCTCTTAGGCCTAAGTCACGACCGTAGTGTGAGAAGATGCTGCTGAGAAAGCACTTGGAATGTGGAAGCACCATTCACTGGTGTGAAGGGGAAAGAGACACAAAGACAATTGTTAATACCTACTGTTCATATTTTTTCTTATTTTCTCTGTCTCCTAAGAGAAAGAGGCCATGAGTAAAGGGTGAAATGGAGAACCAAAATGCTAGCTTTATTTTCATTGGAAAGGACAGAGATACTCTTGGGAGGAAGGAAGGCTCCAGAGGAGTGTGTGGAGAGGTTGAGAACAATATGAACAATCATAGGCTGGGTGAGTACCAAAGAATTTTAGCAAGTTTGGAGAGAGAGGAGGGGGTATGTAATGATTGCTGGGGTAGTTAAATATTTGGGATTTCTAGAGATTGTGCTATGTTTTTTTTGATTCCCCATTAACTACAAAAAGAAGTTGTAAATTTCTTTTCAAATTCTTTGGACATCAGACCAGAGTTCCTTACAAATGTAAGATTGTGTTAAAACAGGCCATGGAGTAACCAAATTTATTTCCTTCTGGAGGACACATCTGGGGTTTGAGATCTAAGGTACAATTCTCAGCTTCAACTCAGACCCAGCCATCACCCTGCAAATGAAGCCAACACTGTATTTTCACCATGACTTCCAGATTAATGGTTCTATGGTACAAGGGGTAGATGTACACCCAATATGAACAACTATGGTTCTGGGGATGATCTTCATTGCTAGAAGGAAACTGTAGACCCCACTCTGAGATCAGAATTATATTCTTTGGACAGTGTAGTTTAAAAGTGGATGTTCCCTAAACTGAGTAAGTCTAAAGAACATTAGTGTGGAGCATCAGATGCCAAGACAGGATTGGACATGTAATAGATTTATTAGGGGAAAATGACTATGAAGGATAAAGGAGATGGAGCAGGAGAAGGCAGGGAGAGTGTTCAGACTGAGGTGCAGGTCTGATATCTGTGAAAGAGAGGGGGAAAGAAAGAAGACTGGAGGAATAGTCTACGACTACAGTGCAGTTTTAAGAAGGGCCAAAGTCACGCATTAGAGGAGTCGTGCATCTCACAGGAATTGGATGGCATTAGTACCTTCATTCTGCTCAGTCATAGGCTAGGAGGATTCCATAGGAAGCATGGGCTCTGAGTTGATGTATACACAGGGGCAATAGTTGGGGCTGAATCACAGCTATGTTCCCCACAGCAAGAGATTTAAGCCATGAATTTCCATGACTGCCACTGTGAATCTGTCTATCTATCTGTCTGTCTATCTATGTTTATCAGCTTCTAGGGATGTTCAGTATCTCAAAGAATTATATAACTTAAAGAATTAAAAAATTTCCAGTTTGCAACTGACTGCTAACCTAAAGGTGGTGTTTCGAACACACCCAGGACCTCCGCCGAAGAAAAGAAGAAAGGCCCTGTGAACTGTTTCCATAAAGATTATAGCCAAGAAAATCCTATTAAGCAGTTATATTCTGTAGCACATAGGGGTGCCGTGAGTCAGGGGCCAACTTGATGGAAGCTAACAACAACAAATCAAAAGGGAGAGGTGGCCAGTGTCAGACACAATGCACTAATTCAAGGCTCTTGCCTGGACTAAATGGTTGAAAGAAAATTCCTGAGAATTAAGCTTCTGCTCTGGGACACTCCATCACGCAAATTTTGTAACCAATATTACAGACTACAACATGATGGCATTTTATGTGAATTTCAATTCCGCAAATTAGAAATATCATCATATGAAATATCAGTAAGTCTCACTGTATGCACAATATTTAAAACTATGTGACTCACCCAAATTAAAAACAATTCATCAGAAATTTCATAACTTTAGCATTGGCTCAGTGAATTATAAACTGTGTCTCTGTAGGGCCACAGAGCAACATGACTTTAGCTGTTAAACAGGAAGAACTACACCCCGTGTCAAGATTAATCTTTAATTATGTAATGTTTCTAGAGTTACAATCTTTGTACAAAAAAAAAAAAAAAAAAAAATCACAATTCTTTTCTTCCTCCAAGAGACTGGAAAATGTACAGGTCTAATTATAACAATGTGAGAAGAAAAAGCAAACAAATGAAACAGTTTTAGATAAAACTTGGAGTGAGGCAAGAGGTGGAGGAAGGAGGAGGAATGTTGGTAATTAAGGGAGTCTACAGGGTCTATGATTAGGATGTATTTACGCACATCCATTTTGGCGGTGGGCTGCCTGACTGAATCTCTTAGAAAGAGAGAAGAGTGGCTGGAATGTTTGTGTCTAGTTGATAGCTGCACACTGACAGGAAGGGGACTTACGAGCCACATACTCTTTTAGACTGGGGAGATGTCTGCAGCTAGTAATTGGGCAGCATGTGGTGGAAGGTGGCTTGGAAGATCAGAAACTCCTAGATCAGGTCAGTGCAGTAGCAATTTACAGTCAATAGTATAAAACTACCTCAGACTTCACCACCTATGTGAGGAAATATCTGAATTCTTGCTGTTAGTAAAGCTAATTAAAGACGGTGGGGGCTGGGGGCTGATCATGATGTCTCCTTGGGAACAATTCCAATAGCAGAACTCAGAATGAGACTCCAGATGAGGCTTGAGACTCTGGAAGTGCTATGGGCAGGCGACGGCATCCTGAATTTGGATCTCCTAAGTTACTTCCACCATGAGAAAATTGATCCCAAGGGAGAATGATCCCTGATAGTTGTAGATCCCAGCATGGAAGGGAAAATATCAAGGAAAAAATGAAAGTGAAGAGGAATATCAAGTGATTCACAATAACTGGAGCAACAAACTTGATAGACATTCTGTCTTCATTCCTCCTCAGGAGAAACAGAACCATTTTCACTGTTTCTCTGGCAGAATAGAATCAGGATTGGGAAGTGGTTGAATCCAAAAACCAGCTTGCTTGCTACTCTGGAAAGGTCTAAGTTACACCTAGACTTGCTAGAAATAACTTGAATGGGCACTGTCAAAGGTTGGCCCGAGATCTTTCTGCTGCCTCTATAGGAAGAAAGAGAAGAACAACTGAGAAGGTCCAGGCTGTGGGTGCAAAGAATCTACGGGTGACATGAATAGATGTGTTGCTGTTCTTTGAGGAGGTCCTTAAATATCAGAGCCTCCCTGCTTACCTGCCTTCTAAGAGAGTGATATTCAAGATTAATTGGTGAAATGAAGAACTGGAGAAAGAAGAAAGATCAACTTGTTTTAAGACAGAAAGGGCAGAGAAATACTCTTAGGATAAGGTAATAGAGCTATAAAAGAAGGAGAAATTTCATCAGGGCCAAATCTTGAAGAGTTTTGGGCTTTTGAAAAGACAAATATTTGGGAGAGTGGATAGCAGCCATCCATTTGAAGAATAAGGAAAATAAATACATTAAGAAAAAATATTCTAAGAAGTTTTCTTAGTATTAAGCTTGGACTCTCTTTTGATGTTTTTTTTAAATAAATACAGATTTAAGTAGCCTTTCAATTTTCAAATCTTTGTTGATACTGAGTTAGAGTTTCCTCTGAGTGTGACATTGTACTGAGGCAGACCCTAGAATAGTCCAGTTTTGTCTTGGTTATGCTGTTATAGCCTATAGTTGAGCATCTATATTTTTCCAGTGAGAATTATATTAAAATATAAATTATGCAAATTTCATTGTTAACTGGAAATGTTCACTATAAAGTAAGGAAAGTCAAAATATTAGAGAAACAAGTCAGCTGTATAAAGACCTGAGAATGGGTTGGAATGGAAATCTTAGGGGTTACAGGAATTTATAATCAGAGCCTTAGGATTGGAAAGGGCTTTGTAAAATCATTAAGTTCAACCTCCCAGCCAGTAAGAACTCCTCTCTGCAACATGACTGACCGATGGCCATTTAATCTTTGCCGGAACCCTTCCAGATGGGATGATCTCCACAAGACTGCCCAATTCTGTATTTGGACAACTCTTATCATTATAATGTTTCTTATATTTAACTTAAATCTGCCTCTCTGTGACTCACAATTCTTGGTATTTATTCTACCCTCTGCATGCTTTAGAACATGGCTGAGAAGAAGTTCCCCACCATTTATTAGCTGTGGACTTAGGGCAAATTATTAAAATGAATAAGAATAAATTTCTATGCCTATACAATGGACAGGGTGACTCCTTGGTCATCGGTTTCTTTTGAGGATTACTATAATTATATGTAAAGTGAGTTCAACACAGTGACTGATAGATAATATACTCCCAATAAATGTTAGATAATTATACCAGTGCTACTAATAAAAATATTACCAGAAGTTCAGGATCCGATGTTTAAGGATTCCAGGTTATTTCCTTCCTGTTAGAATTTGCCTTTGTGGTCTTATGTTGCTTTAAGCAATGAATCTCAGTTTTGGAATGAGTCTCTGCTCCCCTTAACTGATTGTAGTTGCCCATGTACTTGATTTGGTAATCTGGCTCTGACCACTTGAGCTCCTAAGCTTGCAGTCTTTCTGTTGTATGGTCTTACTCTGCACTCCTGATCTCTGTGCATCTAGCTCAAGCCTGGTAACTAGACCACTCTTTTCTTGCCGCACTATGTGCCTGAATGGGGAATGAACAATAATTCCAGGGTGATTAGAGAAAAGGGATGAGTCCCTTCACTTGGTGTACATATCAACAATGCTGCAGACTCTTCGTGTTTTTCGCAGATATGTTCTCAAACTTGGGCATAGTTATATTCAATTAAGAGGGTAATAGTTTGTTTACCTTGGTGGGAGCAAGGGCTCAGATGTTTCTGTGACTTCTCACAGAATGCCCATCTGTTGATTTCCATTTAGAGAGCCCCATAGGACCTTTTTTTTTTTTGAGGATTGTAGAAGATGCAGCCCAGATCCCCCTCAAGGATGGGGCAACTGCCACTTGTAGGGATGTGGTCAGCAAACATTTTATAGCTGCCTGTCCCTTCCAGGTCTGTCTCAGCTGCAGAGAACAGCCTAACTGAGATTCCAGTGTTGTGATGCCAAACCATAGTCTGATTACACACATTAGGAACTAATCTCTTCTATGGAGTCAGGAATCATCACTAAACACTACAATAACAGCAGAGACACTGAAGAAGACAGTGTGTATGCTCAGCAAAGCTTGATTAAGTAAGCTTCAAAGACACAGAAAGAAATGCACCGTGATCCGTTCTCTGCAAAAGACGTGATATATTTAGATTTTCATTAAGATGGGCTGAAACACAAAATGCTCTCAGTTATCCAGGAAATGTAATTAACTGCTTTCTAAGATTCCTACTTAATCAATGCTATTTCTCCCCATATTTGGTTAATTAAACTGTCAGCCTCCACTGAGGTCTAGGGTATGTGAACAACTTGGCCAGCAACATCAGGGACATTCAAACTCAAGGTTATTTTTTCCCCTCTGAAATAGCCTTCTGATTTTGGCTATAAATCCTCATCCTCTTCTATGTGAAATATACATTCAATATAAACAGACACATTTAAAATACATTCTGAAAATTAAGATAAAGAATGTTGAAGTAGTGAGGTATGTATTGAAAAAACATAAAAAGATCTGGCGTCAAAAAGATCTAAATTTGAATTCTTGCTCCAACCTTGGGAAAGTTATTTCTCAGTTTCTTTTTCTGTCAAATGAAGCTAATATTAATTGCTTCTTCATAGTGTATTGTAAGAGACTAAAGATCATGTTTAGATAGCACCAATATCACATAGTACACATGTAATAATAAATTACTATTATTATTATTATTACTATTATTCTTAGTCTTCTAGATTGCATACAAATATCCAAAAGGGTCCACAATTGTTTGTGTATGAAATGATCTCGTTACTCTCATGGAGCATTGATATGTCTGTACCCTGTGAGTGCTATCAGGGTGGGGAACATCTTACTGGTACGGACAAAGGTGATGTGTGAGCCCCTTTTCCACGCTGCTGCTCAGCTTCTTTTCCAACGAGACTGTGCTGACCAAACTCCCAGCATCACTGCATGGTGTCTGGGCTTTGAGCCACTTCCTTCAGGAGGTGCCAGATTTGCATCTCTAACTGGTCTATGACAGTGACACAGTCAGACTTTCAACTCTAGATACCACAGCTCCTATGGAGTGGGGAATGAAGAGTTCATTTGTCTGTTCCTTCATCCAACAGGTTTACTGAGGGCCGGCTAAGTGCCAAGCACTCTGCTGGTTATTGGGGAAACATAATAGCTACTTAGACATAATGCCTCCCTCAAAGAATGCAAAAATGAATGTGGGAGACAATAGGATTCAACAAACCAAAATTTGTGTTTTGGAGCCAGACAGACCTGTGGTCTAATGTAAGTTTTTCCTCGATTAGCTGTTTGATTTGGGGCAAGTAATTTGACTGCGCCTAGCCTCAGATAGCTCATCTTTAAAATGAGAATAGTACCTACCACAGGTAATTGAGAGGCCCACACAAGTGGATGCATATGAAGTGCTTGGCACAGTGTTTTGTACATAGTAGGAGCACTGCTGTTGTTGTTAGTTGCTGTCAAGTCAATTCCAACTCATGGTGTCCCCATGTGTGCAGAGTAGAACTGCTCCATAGGGTTTTCAAAGCTGTGACCTTCAGGAAGCAGATCACCAGGTCTATATTCTGAGGCACCTCTGGGTGGGTTTGAACCACTAACCTTTCAGCTAGTTAAAAAAAACCCATTGCCATTGAGTCGATTCCGACCCATAGGGACCCTATAGAATAGAGTAGAACTGGCCCGTAGGGTTTCCGAGGAGCAGCTGGTGGATTCGAACTGCCAACCTTTTGGTTAGCAGCCAAGCTTTTAACCACTATGCCATCAGGACTCAGCTAGTACCAAGTGCTTAACTGTTTACATCATCCAGGGACTCCTAGTAAGAGTGTAGTAAGTATAACAGCAGTAGTAATAATAAAACTAATTATGATGACAATAATTATTATTAGTGTTATTATCAGTCCAAGTGTCTGACACAGATAGCACAGAGATAGAGAAGACATAGAAAGTTGAGGCAGGAGATGTAGAAGGGGAAGGTTCTGAAGAGCTTCACGGAGCACAAGTCGGCAATGGAGGGCAACACCGCAGCGTTTTACTAACAGGAGTTTTAAACGGGAAAACAACTTGGCTTTCCACTTCTGAAAGATCGCTCACCCTCGGGGTGGAATTTTAAGTGCCTACAAGGCCAGGATTGGTCTTTTCTCATGACCCACAGGTGTCCCCCTCCTTGATATGTGGTGAAAAATTAAAAAGAGGACAGTTTAGTCAAAAGAGTGTCTGTGAAATTAATGAGCCCCTTTGCCTTCAACACCTGGTAATTATATCTTTCAATTAAAGCAACTCTCTAGCTGCCTATGATCTTATAAATTAACTCACAGCCTTACATCTTTCCAGGCAGCCAGATCTTCCAGGCTCAAACCTGAGAGGACAGAGATGAAGAGTGAGGTCAGGGAAGGCAAATTAAAGGACCTCATTCACTCCTCTTCTGCTTGTCACAGAAAGACCCGAGTCTCGTTTCTCTCAGCTTGGCTACCGACCCAAAAATGTTTGTTGTTCGGTCAGTGATAGTCAACTTGGTCTGTACTTGGGCATATCTCATGGCTCACTGTAAAGGGAGAATTGAACTAATGAAGCTGGTTGTTGAGTCTGATTTATATGAATTAATTCATTAAATTTTTGAGAACAAAGAAATCTGCTAGGAGAAGAGATGATGTTCTCTGAGCCATGGATAATCTCTGTCATGAGAGAAAAATATGAACCATGATTTTAAAACAATTCAGCTCACTTGTATATTCATTCTTCATTCACCAGATGATTTTTGAGTTCTTAATATGTGTAAAGTAGTGAACATTATGATAAAGGAAGATATAGGAGGATATAATAGAGGATCTTCAACTGATCTTAGACTCAATGAATCACTCCAAGAAACAGTGACATTTACATTGGGAGTTGAAGAGTCCAGAGAACCAGGGAAAAGAGTATTAGGAACAGAGGAATGTTGTAGGATTGGGAAGCTCATGGAACAGAGAGTTTAGTGGAAATGGAGTGTAGAGTATGACAGAAAGGTTAAGTGATAAAATAAGAAGGGACCAGACCTTGCATGGTCTTATAATGAGATTTAGGAGTTTTGGATTTTAAAATAAAGAGAAGTTGTGGAAGGATATTAAAGTGAGGAATTATCATGACCTTTATTATCATGACATTTTTCGTAGTATTTTTAAACGATCACTTGGCTTTCAATGTAAGGAAGTGCCTGGAAGTTAGTGAGACTGGAAATAGAAAGATGTGTTTGAAGATCCCTGTGGAAGTCCAAGAGGACTAGAAGAGGAACAGCAGTGATGGAGAGAGATGTAGAAATTCAAGGAGTAGATGATTGATTGGATTTACATGGCGAGGAGATGAAAATTTAAAGAAAATTTCCTGAAAAGGATTCTGAAAATACAGCTAACAGAGCTGCTTAGAAGGTAGGTGGTTGTCACTGCAGTTCTATCAAATGAACATAGGGACTGGGTCTTTGATAATCTGCACATGGAAATCACACACTGAAACTACTGAGTATAGAATTTAGACTTCTTTCCAGTAATATATAAACATATATGGGCACACATGAATAACCAAGCAATTTCTAAAGACAATATAAATAGTAATTTCTTAATTCTTACTTCCTTTATTCACCTGAAACGGTGTGATAAACTCACATTTTTAGAGGCAAGGAAACAGAAATTAAAGAGTTACAGTGAATTGGTACACATGGCATATTAAGTTAAGTCTTCCTAATTTGTGTCCGAGCTTTTTCCAGATTAACACTTGTATCATCAGCCACACATACTTAGAGAGAAAATCTATGCAGAGCTGTTATGACATGTGAAACTTAGTCTTGTCAAAGGCATGATTCTACCAATGGATTAGTCTTCAAAGCTGAAGGGAGGAAAATGCCCCAGAGAGAAAGTACATTGTAGCAAATATTTGTGTTTTTTCTACCTTCTACAGTAATACAAAGCAGACAGGTCTGCCTGGGGTAGGAATTCCAGAAAGCAGCACTTAGAGCCATCCAATCCTCAGAATGTCATAATATAATTCGCTCTTAATGCTGAAACATTACAGTTGCTGTATCCTTTCCTATTGCTCATGGGACTGTCACAGAGAAATTTGATGTTTAGGCTGCTCCCTTCAAGATCATTACCTGTATCCCCAGACTCTCCAGGACGTTTTTCATCACTACGGAACTCTCCAGGATTGTCTGAGGCCCAGTTTTCCCTCTCTGGTCTCTGTCTCAGGAAAAGATTACAAAACCTGAGTTTTTTGACCTCTTGAATTTCACTGTCAATTTAGATGGAAAACTCAGCAAACGTTTTTATTGGACATTATATAGCCCAACACTTACTGGAGCAAAGTGTGGAAGTCCAGACCCAGGGCCCGTGTTCTGACCGCTTGATCTAGATTGAATATGACAAAAGGGCACAGAAAGTGATCCAAGTAAATGAAAATACATGATTAATCCACAATCCTTCTTAAAAGCAAAGCCTTTGGAGTCAGACATCTCTGGGCTCATATCCCAGCTCTCCTAACTCCTAACCCTATGACTATAGGCAATTTATCTAACCTCTTTGAGCCTCAGTCTTCCTCTGTATAAAAGAGAATTTAATAAACTATGCATGTGAAGTCTCTAGTACAATATATAGCACATACCTAGCACGATAAAGGGAATTTTTTTGTTTGTTTTTTAATATTGACACATCCTTTGCACTTGATGATCCCTGCTGTCCAATATCCACTCTCATTTACTCTTAAATCATTACTTTGTGAATTAGCGCAATTACAGTGGTTTTTGTGTAAATTTTTACTGATATTTTTCTATTAGTTTAATAATAAAACAATGCAGTTGGCTATATATATACATAATAAACACTGAGTATTTTAATTGGGCCCGGCACAACACTAAATGGGTCACATGAATTTATCACTAGTAATGATTACAACAATCATATTATATAGAACTGTTATTATACCCTCCCCTTCTTTTTACAGATTACTTAAAATGAATAATCTAAGATCACAAAAAAAAATGCAGAAAATTGAATTTAACACCATGGCTGTTTGAGTCAGCAATCCTATACGATACAAACTATTAGTTATTGAATGTCCTTTGAAATAATACAGTTTTCTTTAAAAAAAAATGCTGTACTTAGGACTTTTTCCTAGTTTAGATAGTTTTCTTTATCTGTTCGATTGCTTGTTTTCAAATCAGAGAGTCAGTGTCCTTCAGTGCAAGTCGGTAAGAATTTTGGAGAACACATTGATGAAATTATTGTGAGGGCACATCTAGCATGTCTCTCATAAGTAAGAGGAGATGGTTGTATGAAAGGATTATGATTATTTGTGTCTTTATTTTTCCTGAAGAAATGCAGGAGCTACCTTTATTCTAGACCAATATCAGAAGCCACTTACCTTACAGGACACGTGTTGTGTGCAGTCACAGGTTTCAGAAGCAGATGGCGTGTGCTAAACCGTGTATGTATGAATTAGCTCTGGGAGTAACTTCTGTTCAGGGTATAAAAGAAATTAGGAGGTGGGCCAAATTAAAAATGGGCAGCAGGCCTAAGCAAAATGGTACTCTTACGGCTCCTTTTCCAATTGTGTGTGTGAGTGTGTGTGTGTTTGTATATAGACACAGTGTGTGTGTGTTTTTAGGTTGACACAATATGTTTGTGTCTGTGTAGAGAGAGTGTGTGTATGCAAGTACTTAACGCGCACACATACTTACTCATATGTCTTATAAATGTGCTCTGTGTTTCAGAAAAATCAAAATAATTATTCCTTGACATACAAGGCACTGGACTAATAGAAGTGTGTGTAGGATTTTGGTCCTTTTTGAGTATACCTGATTGATATGAGATATTGAGAAATTCACGTAGCATTTCTGGGTCAAATATCTGTTACCTGCAAAACAAGGTCATTGAGAAAGATTATCTTTGTTTTCTTTTAAACTATTGTTCTAAGTACAGGATTCTATAAACATCACCTACCTAATATTGCAAAATCATAGACTATGTTTAGAAAACTAATCTCTAATATCCCCTGATAACTCAAACCGACAAATACATTCCTGTCTACACAGTTTAGACTATTGTTGCTATTACTGTTGTTAAGTACCATTGAGTCAGCTCTGACTCATAGCGACCCTAGGTACAACAGAGCAAAACACTGCCCGGTCCTGTGCCATCCTCACAACTGTTGTTATGCCTGAGCCCACTGTGGCAGCCACTGTATCAATCCATCTCTTTGGATTGACCCTCTGCTTTACCAAGCATGATGTCCTTCTCCAGGGGCTGGTCCCTCCTGATAACATGTCCAAAGTGTGTGAGACAAAGTTTTGCCATCCTTGCTTCTAAGGAGCATTCTGGCTGAACTTCTTCCAAGACAAATTTGTTCATTTTTCTGGCAGTCCTTGGTATATTCAATATTATTCACCAACACCATAATTCAAAGGCATCAATTCTTCTTAGATCTTCTTTATTCATTGTCCAGCTATCATATGCATAAGAGGTGATTGAAAACACCATGGCTTGGGTCAGGCACACCTTAGTCCTTAAAGTGACACTTTAAAGAGGTCTTTTGCAGCAGGTTTGCCCAATACAATGCATCATTTGATTTCTTGACTGCTGCTTCCATGGTGTTGATTGTGCATCCAAGTAAAATAAAATCCTTTATAGTTTCAATCTTTTCTCTGTTTATCATGATGTGGCTTATTGGTCCAGTTGTGAGAATTTTTGTTTTCTTTATGTTAAGGTGTAATCCGTACTGAAGGCTGTGGTCTTTGATTTTCTTCAATAAATGCTTCAAGTCCTCTTCACTTTCAGCAAGCAAGGTTGTGTCATCTGCATATCATAGGTTGTTAATGAGTCTTCCTTCAATCCTGATGCCGCGTTCGTTTCATGTAGTCCAGCTTCTCGGATTATTTGCTCAGCATACAGATTGAATAGGTACGGTGAAAAGATACACCCCTGACACACACCTTTCCTGATTTTAAACCATATAGTATCCCTTGTTCTCTTCAAATGACTGCCTCTTGGTCTATGCACAGGTTCTGCATGAGCACAATTAGGTGTTTGGATATTTCCATTCTTCGCAATGTTATCCACAATTTATTGTGATCCACAAAGTCAAATGCCTTTACCTAGTCAATAAAACACAGGTAAACATAGTTCTGGTATTCTCTACTTTCAGCCAAGATCCATCTGACATCAGCAGTGATATCCCTCCTTCCACATCCTCTTCAGAATCAGGCTTGAATTTCTGGTAGTTCCCCGTCAATGAACTGCTACAACTGCTTTTGAACGACCTTCAGCAAAACTTTACTTGCCTGTGATATTATGATATTGTTTGATAATTTCTGTATTTTGTTGGATCACCTTTCTTTGGAATGGGCACAGATATGGATCTCTTCCAGTCAGTTGGCCACATAGCTGTCTTCCAAGTTTCTTGGCATAGAGGAGTGAGTGCTTTCAGTGTTACATCAGTTTGTTGAAATATCTCAGTTGATATTCCATCAATCCCTGTAGCCTTGCTTTACACCAATGCTTTCAGTGCAGCTTGGACCTCTTCCTTCAGTATCATCAGTTTGTGATCATATACTACCTCCTGAAGTGGTTGAATGTCAACCAATTCTTTTTGGTACAGTGGCTCTATATATTCCTTCCATCTTCTTTTGACGCTTGCTTTGTCATTTAATATTTTCCCTATAGAATCCTTCAGTATTGACAATAGAAGCTTGAAATTTCTTTTCAGTTCTTTTAGCTTGAGAAATGCAAGCTGTTCTTCCCTTTTGGTTTTCTAACTCTAGGTCTTTGCACATTTCATTATAATACTTTACTTTGTCTTCTGGAGCCATTCTTTCAAATCTTCTGTTCAGCTCTTTTACTTCATCATTTCTTCCTTTTGCTTTATTCATCATTTCTTCCTTTTGCTTTAGCTATTCTATGTTCAAGAGCAACTTTCAGAGTTTCTTCTGACATCCATTTTGATCTTTTTTTTTCCTTTCTTGTCTTTTTAATGACCTCTTGCTTTCTTCATGTATGATGTCCTTGATGTCAGTCACTTCACAATTCATCTGGTCTTCGATCATTAGTGTTCATTGAGTCAAATCTATTCTTGAGATGGTCTCTAAATGCAAGTGGGATATACTCAAGGTCATACTTTGGCTATTGTGAACTTGTTCTAATTTTCTTCAGCTTCTGTTGAACTTGTGTGTGAGCAATTGATGGTCTCTTCCACAGTCAGCCCTTGGCCTTGTTCTGACCGATGATATTGAGCTTTTCTATTGACTCTTTCCTTATATGTAGTCAGTCTGATTCCTGTGTATTCCATTTGGCGAGGTCCACGTGTATAGTCACTGTATATGTTGTTGAGAAAAGATATTTGCAAAGAAGAAGTCATTGGTCTTGCAAAATTCTATCATGCCATATCCGTCATCACTTCTGTCACCAAGGCTATATTTTCTAACTACTAGTCTTTCTTCTTTGTTTCCAACTTTCACATTCCAATCACCAGTAACTATCAATGCATTTTGATTACACGGTTAATCAGTTTTAGATTACAGAAGTTGGTAAAAATCTTCAATTTCTCATCTTTGGTCTTAGTGGTTGCTGTGTAAATTTGAATAATAGTTGTATTAACTGGTCTTCCTTGTAGGCGTGGGGATATTATCCTATCACTGACAGCGTTGTACTTCAGGATAGATCTTTAAATGTTCTTTTTGATGATTAATGCAATGCCATTCCTCTTCAATTTGTCATTCCTGGCATAGCATACCACATGAATGTCTGATTCAAAATGGCCAATATCAGTCATTTCAGCTTACTAATGCTGAGGATGTTGATGTTTATGCATTCCATTTCATTTTTGATGATTTCTGATTTTCTTAAAAATTCATGCTTCATACATTCCATGTTCCTATTACTAATGGATGTTTGCGGCTGTTTCTTCTCATTTTGAGTCGTGCCACATCAGCAAATGAAGGTCTCAAAAGCTTGACTCCATCCACACCATTAAGGTTGACTCTACTTTGAAGATGCAGCTCTTCCCCAGTCTTATTCTGAGTGCCTTCCAACGTGAGGGGTTCATCTTCTGGCACTGTATCGGACTATGTTCCACTGCTATTCATTAAGTTTTCTCTGGCTAATTTTTTTAGACGTAGACTTCCATGTCCTTCCTAGTCTGTCTTAGTCTGGAAGCTCAGCTGAAACCTGTCCACCATGGGTAACCCTGCTGGTATTTGAATACTGGTGGCATAGCTTCCAGCATCACAACAACATGAAAGCCATTACAGTAAAACAAACTGACAGAAGCGTGGGGAGGCTATTGAATGAATCAAATACCAGACTTCCAGTGTGCAAAAAAAAAAAGTTATAATTCTTCTGGCTTCCCTGTATCCACAATCTGCAATTTTCCACTCTGTGAATCTGAGCTGGCCTTGTGATCTGTTTTGATCAATAGATTGCAATAAAATTGACATGTTGTGAGTTCTATAGCCTAGGCATCAAGAGGTTTTGTATGCTTCTCTTTTTCTTGGAAACCTGAAAACCTGCCATGATGACAAGCTTAATCTAGCCTGCTGGGGGATGAGAGACCACATGGAGCAGAGTTGAGCCAGTACAGCTAAAGCTATCTTAGACAAATCAACACCAGGAAACTTGGTTGCTTACCACATATCTTAGTCTGGTTTCTCTAGAGGAGCAAAACCAGTAAAACATATGTATAAGTATATACAGAGATCTACTTCACTCTCTCTATATATACATATGTTTCACAATGACTCACGCAATTGTGGAGGCTGGCAAGTCTCAAATCTGTGGGTCCAGTGGCAGGCTGGAGATCTTTACTGAGTCACAGGTTTGCAGCTGCTGGCTAATCCAAGATTTGCAGGTCAGGTGGCAGGTTGGAGACTTCTGCAAACTTGCATCCCAAGAATAGTAGGTCAGGCTACGAGAAAAGTGCGGGGTCAAGAAAGAGTGAGTTTTGACAGAACATTCAGGCCACATTCCCAAGGAAACTTCCCTTTCATCTGATTAGCTGCTCATGACAGATCACAAAATGGAAGGTGACATGCTAAACCATTGAGAATCATAGCCTAGCCAAGCTGACACATAACATTAACCATAATACCACAGATGCATGTTAGAGCTTAGATGAGACCAGAATTTCTCAACTGAGCCCAGATTGAATTTCTGACGCACAGAATTTTGAGCCAAATTAACATTTGTTTTTTAACACCACTAAGTTTTGGAGTGCTTGTTATGTGGCTAAAGCAAAATAATACACTGGGCTTTCTACTTGACTTTCTATTCTCTTAAGAAAATCTTCACACTGAGTTCAAGAATCCTGTCTGATTCCATTTCTTCAGTGAAGTCTGCTCTAGTAATTTTAACCATATTCATTCTTTTATTGAACAAATATTTAGTGACTTTTGTATAATCTGGTCCTTCATTACGTTAAATATTGCCTGCACTTGATTATTGGTTAGCATCTGGTAATACGGTAATATTAGGCCATATCCTATGTTTCCTATATCCTATAAATCCACATTTCCCAGACCTCTTTCTCAGCCTAGTTCCAGTTTAGGATTTCACCAGGAGAGGTTCTGTCAAGATATCTGGAAGATAGGAAAGAAGAAGAAATCATTATTAGTCAGGCAGCAGCTGAGGCTGGACTTTCACAGACAGTGGGTGTGATATTTTGTCATTGGCTCACATGCATTTTGCTCTTGATTACATACTATGATGATCCTAGCAGCTGATGATTGGCAGAAACTATCTGAGATTCTGGTACTTTAATTTCCTGTATGAAATTCCTTTCTGTTTAAAGTATCTAGACTGGTTTGTGTTTCCTTGACTGAACCTTGACTTTTTTTTTTAGTATATTTTTTTTCTTTTTTATAATTAAATGATTTAGAGCTAATACTGGGCGAGGAGGCTGGGTGACCCAAGCATTTTGCAACAGGCTGCTAACCCAAAGATTGGCAGTTCAAACCCACCCAGTGGCTCCGTGGAAGAAAAGGACTAGCAAACTGCTTCCATAAAGATTAAAACCCAAACCACTGCTCTCAAGTCAATTTCCAACTCATAGTGACCCTAATGGACATAGTAGAACTGTCCTATAGGGTTTCCGAAGCTGTAAATCTTTTACTGAGGCAGACTGCCACATCTTTCTCCTGAAGAGTGCCTTGTGGGTTCAAACCACCAACTTTTCGGTTAGCAGCCAAGCACTTTAACCACTGTGCCACCAGGGCTCCTTCTGTAAAGATTACAGCCAAGAAAACTTGTGGAGTAGTTCTACTCTGTAACACATGGAGTTGCCATGAGTTTGGGCCAATCCGACAGCAGCTAACAATAATAACAACAATATTGGGCAAGTAATTATAGTGGTTCAACACTCTAGTTTTAAAAAACAGGTAGGTTGAGATCCAGAGAAATGAAATTACTTATCCACAATCAGTCATTACTTACTGACAAAGCTGACATCACTATGGTCATTGATTAGCTTAGTCAGACCTGAAAATTTCCAATATAAGTAAAACATGAAGTCCAACGCTTATTTTATAACAGAGCAGGCTACTGTGGGGGGAAATGCAGGAGTGCTAGGGCTTGGGTGGAAATCAGGGGATAGTAAGACTTTGGGGTTCCAGGCTATCCGCCTTCACTCATATCAGAGCAGCTCATTTTAACCTATTATATGTATGTGGTCAGTCATTTCATTTACCCTTATGCTATATCTTTTAATTATCTTTTAGATAAACTAAAAATAAGAAAATTAAAAAAAATTCCGTTTTACATTTATTTATTCCTACTCTGATGCTCCCCTTTTCTTAATGAAGATCCAAACTTTTAACCAATATCATTTTCTTTCTCTTTAAAGAATTTCTTTTAACATTTCTTGAAGCGCAAATCTGCTGATGATGGAATTCCTCAAGCTTTTTTTTAATATGTATGTATATACATATATGTCTGTGGTTATATATATATACATACATACATATATATGTGTATATATATATAAATATATATATGAGAATCTTTATTTTTCCTTCACTTTTGAAGGATTATGAACTGGATATAGATTTCTAAGTTGGTGAGTTTTTTTTTTTTTTAACACTTTATATAT